>NC_134836.1:30124995-30426031 GCF_004210375.1 Tachypleus tridentatus
TTAACAAGTAAATGAAATTGTAATGTGAAATTAGGCTATCAATGAAAATTTGTAACACTAACTTGTAGAATTTGAAGTTCGAGAAATAAAACGTTTTTGTTATCATTACATACATCACACTTCGCATTTTTCATTAATCCAAAAGAATACGACCAAAATCAGAAAACATTACTACAGTGTATATATTTATATATGGGGTTTGAAGAATAATTAATCCGTATTGAAGGTAGATAATTAGACCACCTTCAGCGAGCGAATTAATCGCTCAAGAGCTTGTTAGTTAATCTTCTGTGAAATTATTTCTGTTCCATACTGTATTTCTATGCCCCTTATTAATTAAATATAACTTATTCAAACACAGGGAGCCTGCTTTCCTATAAACAATATTTACTAACATTTATTTATATAATTAGTGCTTTAATTTTTTTCTAAATTTTTTTTGACATTTTGTTCCCAAAATATATATTGTACAGTGCCATATACAAGAAAGCTGTGATAAAATATTATCATTTCTTGTTAAAATTCTCACCTAATTGTCTCATTTAGTTTGATGATATAGTTTTAATTTTTGTGCTCAGAAACCCAAATGCAAATAATCCAAATATCTGACAAGGAAAGATTTGAAAATATGTTAGTTTCGTTAAAGATACTGGACAGAATGTTTCATACATCTAATTTTTTGTTGTATACTTTTATTGTAAATATTATTCTGCATTATATATTTAGTCTATAAATTTAAGACTAACCTAAATACGTTAAATTGGCTGAACCTTCAGTGATATGTTTGGAATTCCGGCCGAAAATATCGCTAATCGTGTAGGTAGCCAATTCATGAAGCAGTGCATTCTAATATCTGTATTAAAAACACGGTTATGTATGCTAATTACCAAGCTAATAAATAGTTCCGATCTATATAGGCTCTGATCATAAGTTAATATGAATTTATATCACAGACTCTCAATCCGTGAACTACAGTTCTTTCAAATAACCTGAAGAAGGTTTTTCTTTCTTTTTATTAATGAATGTATCTAAAGTGTTACTATCTTTTCATCTTTTTAGATCACGATTTCGAATCCGACATCCAAACTACGTTTCCAAATAAAAGAAGACTGCCAAAGACTCCTGTGAGTCCCGTTTATATTACGTTTCTGGTTGTTTTTTCAGCAAAACTTCATCTCGATAATCATAAAACTAAAGATTTCATTGTATCTAGGACGGCTCGTATGGGTATTAACACTCTTACCGATAAAGCAGAGAACAGTTTCGACTATGTTAGGTCATTTTCAGGTTAACCTGAATCCTGAGATATATTTTTACTTCAAGTGGGTTTCTCGTCATCACAAATTAAAGATTTAACTGTATCTCTTATATTTTAACTCCTTATAATAGAAGTGTACAGACTTACAACGCTAAAATCAAAGGTAAATCCTCCGTAATAGACAGAATGTAGATATCTCATTATGAAGTTTTACGCTAACATAAGAACAGCATTCTTTCTGTCATAATAATACATTGTGTTAAACTGTATAATATAGATTATTTACTAATAAATACAAATATCAAACAACCAACCTCAATTTCTGCGTCTACCTGATAACTGCAACTTAAAACATTATTTAACAGAACCTATTTGGTCCGTTTTTGTTACCAGCACTGCTATACCATTTATTACTGTAGGACCTTCCTGGACTATTCCAGCTAGGTCATCAGAAAATCCAGATCCAGAATGTATCTGTTCTGTTCAACAACACAATTTAAAAATCAACGGAAAGGTGTGCTTTTCATGAAATAATTTCCAGAGTGAAAGGATAGAACGTTGAGTAACAAACTATTTATCTTGCTATAGTTTAACGACATTAAATAACTTTCTAGCTGAGAAATGTAAAACTATAAAGTATTGGTAGCTGCATTACCCAACAGGTTCAGAGTTACCCATAAGAAGGAAGTATGCAGGTTAAATCTCTGGGACAGAGTATAGAAGAAAAAAGAGACTTAAATTGAATTTGAAAAAAACAAATTGGAAGTCTTGTCCAGCTATCTCAGTTGGATGCTTCACATGAAGCCATACGCCATGCTACAAGATGATTTCGCGGATTTGTTTGAGGCAAAGTAGGTACACGTTTTTAAAAGAAGCGCTGCAGTTGGCAGTGAAAGTCTGAGACAAACAAATAAAGACGTAATGTAATGTTTTGGAATTTCGAGCAAAACTTCACGAGGGCTATCTGCGCTAGCCGTCCCTAATTTAGCAGTGTAAGACTAAAGGAAAAACAGCTAGTCATCACCACTCACCGCCAACTTTTAGGCTATTACCAACGAATAGGAAAGCCGAGGATGTTTAGTGCGACGGGAATTCGAATCCGCGACCCTCAGATTACGAGTCTGACACAAACACAAACACATCATTATGTTATGGGATCATTATATCAAACACAAACACATTATTATGTTATGGGATCATCATATCAAACACATCATTATGTTATGGGATCATTATATCAAACACAAACACATCATTATATTATGGGATCATCATATCAAACACAAACACATTATTATGTTATGGGATCATCATATCAAACACAAACACATCATTGTGTTATGGGATCATTATATCAAACACAAACACATCATTATGTTATGGGATCATCATATCAAACACAAACACATCATTATGTTATGGGATCATTATATCAAACACAAACACATCATTATGTTATGGGATCATTATATCAAACACAAACACATCATTATGTTATGGGATCATTATATCAAACACATCATTATGTTATGGGATAATTATATCAAACACAAACACATCATTATGTTATGGGATCATTATATCAAACACAAACACATCATTGTGTTATGGGATCATCATATCAAACACAAACACATCATTATGTTATGGGATCATTATATCAAACACAAACACATCATTATGTTATGGGATCATTATATCAAACACAAACACATCATTATGTTATGGGATCATCATATCAAACACAAACACATCATTATGTTATGGGATCATTATATCAAACACAAACACATCATTATGTTATGGGATCATTATATCAAACACAAACACATCATTATGTTATGGGATCATTATATCAAACACAAACACATCATTATGTTATGGGATCATTATATCAAACACAAACACATCATTATGTTATGGGATCATTATATCAAACACAAACACATCATTATGTTATGGGATCATTATATCAAACACAAACACATCATTATGTTATGGGATCATTATATCAAACACAAACACATCATTATGTTATGGGATCATTATATCAAACACAAACACATCATTATGTTATGGGATCATTATATCAAACACAAACACATCATTATGTTATGGGATCATTATATCAAACACAAACACATCATTATGTTATGGGATCATTATATCAAACACAAACACATCATTATGTTATGGGATCATTATATCAAACACAAACACATCATTATGTTATGGGATCATTATATCAAACACAAACACATCATTATGTTATGGGATCATTATATCAAACACAAACACATCATTATGTTATGGGATCATTATATCAAACACAAACACATCATTATGTTATGGGATCATTATATCAAACACAAACACATCATTATGTTATGGGATCATTATATCAAACACAAACACATCATTATGTTATGGGATCATTATATCAAACACAAACACATCATTATGTTATGGGATCATTATATCAAACACAAACACATCATTATGTTATGGGATCATTATATCAAACACAAACACATCATTATGTTATGGGATCATTATATCAAACACAAACACATCATTATGTTATGGGATCATTATATCAAACACAAACACATCATTATGTTATGGGATCATCATATCAAACACAAACACATCATTATGTTATGGGATCATTATATCAAACACAAACACATCATTATGTTATGGGATCATTATATCAAACACAAACACATCATTATGTTATGGGATCATTATATCAAACACAAACACATCATTATGTTATGGGATCATTATATCAAACACAAACACATCATTATGTTATGGGATCATCATATCAAACACAAACACATCATTATGTTATGGGATCATTATATCAAACACAAACACATCATTATGTTATGGGATTATTATATCAAACACAAACACATCATTATGTTATGGGATCATCATATCAAACATAAACACATCATTATGTTATGGGATCATCATATCAAACACAAACACATCATTATGTTATGGGATCATCATATCAAACACAAACACATCATTATGTTAGTGTACAAGAGGAGAAAGAATTAGTTAAAATTAGTCACACAAAATGGGTGAAATAGATCACAAAAAATATGTTTCAGGTGTGACTTGAAAGAACATATTCTGAAGAACTATAGGTTAAAACCTCTGTGGAATAAGAGCTCCTTTAAAAGAGAATTGTTATACCATATTTAGGAAGAGGTTTTACAAAAAATGATAATAATAAAGCTCCACCTTTATTCGCAGACTATATGTTAGATAAATATGATATGCTTACTCAAGGCTGTCACTGAATATTTTAGCCACTACTACACTATTAGTGTTTCGTTGGGTCAGAAAAATGTATCGCTAATAACACTTGATACCAATGATGAGTAAATAAACATTTATTTTTCCCTATTATTTGCTGAAGTTGTCTTGTCTGCTTTATAATACCATCTTATTGGCCCGGCATAACCAGGTGATTACGGCACTCGACTCGTAATCTGAGGGTCGTGGGTTAGAATCCAAGTAACACCAAACATGCTCACCCTTTTAGCCGTGGAGGCTTTATAATGTTACAGTCAATCTCACTATTAGTTGGTAAAATAGCAGCCCATGAGTTGGGGTGGGTGGTGATGACTAGCTGCCTTCACTATAGTCTTACACTTCTAAATAAGGAACGGCTAGCGCAGATACCCCCGCGAAATTCAAAAACAAATAAACAAACAAGCCATTTTATTATACCCTAGGTATACTGTATTTATTTTACATCTAAAAAGAGTTCATTTCCTGTATTTGAAAATTAAGTCCATATTAAATTTGGATCTAAACTGTAATTGTGGGAAACCTAGCCATTACAGACTAGAGTGTAAATATTCAACATCTGTTATCAAACCAAGGAAATAATACACTAAAAATGTGTCCTAGAATCCAGCCATATGAAATGAACAACGAAGAGGTAACAAGACATAAAAAACAGGAATTAGCTGGAGTTAAGAAGACAAGCTCAGCTATGAATACTTCATATCCCCAAGATAAGAAGTTACTGAATACTGAATGGATTATCCAGTTCAATGCTAGTAGCAAGAATTATGACTTATATTCATTTACTAGCAAGAATGGTCAATTCATTTTGTTTGTTTATAGATCGATTAGT
Source organism: Tachypleus tridentatus (assembly GCF_004210375.1). NCBI lineage: Eukaryota > Metazoa > Arthropoda > Merostomata > Xiphosura > Limulidae > Tachypleus > Tachypleus tridentatus. The sequence continues at coordinate 30,130,419 of NC_134836.1, forward strand.
TTTGTAGTGAAGTTTATTAGCTAAGCTCAACTACTTTTAGCCTAGCAGTTTATATTGAAGCGTTGATTATGAAATTACGCCTACACTTATGTCAAACTAGAAGCAGCCTGTGGCAAACTTTATTCAAGAAATATATTGAATGGTTTAATTAATGCGCTAACCACAGCGATACTACTGAACAATATCCAGCATCATTTTTGTACTAATGTGTTAAACTAATGGGATTTATTCATTACTCTTATTACGCACCCTGGGCCCCAAAATGTAGAGTGAGATTTTTATCTAGTCATGGGACTCAAACCATGTATCCTTTGTTTCACAGCCCAGCAAAATAATCACTAAGCTACGCCCTGTCTTAAATGTATAGGAATTCAACATATACTTGTAAATCACATTTTTTAATAATCATTTCTACTATGTAGCAATTTCTATTATAACTTAACTTAAATTTTTCACTGCTAATGCGTAATGTTTCTTATACCAACATAGAAGTCGTTTTATTGAAACGTTGTGGATACTCATTTCGCACCAGAAATGAATCCAGAAAGTTCAAATGTAAAAATAACCAATTATTCTAACTTTCTTCAGAAATAAAAGGCTTTTCACACCGACTTTCTTTTACAGATTTGTAGAAATTAGAAAATGCAAAAGCAGAAATTAAGATATACTATTGTCAACTAACCTCCTTATTTCTACTTAAAATTCAATAAGTCTTTGTTAAGCTGGTCAATGCTTAGTTGGTAGCTCACATTTTATTCTCTGTGTCATTTTAAAATAGGCCCCGCATGGAGAGGTGGTTAAGGTGCTCAACTCGTAATCTGAGAATCGCGGGCTCGAATCCCCATCACACCAAACATGCTCGCTCTTCCAGCCGTGGGGGCGTTATAATGTAACAGTCAATCCCATTATTCGTTGGTAAAAGAGTAGCCCAAGAGTTGACGGTGGGTGGTGATGACTAACTGCCTACCCTCTAGTCTTACGCTGCTAAATTAGTGACAGCTGGCGCAGGTAGCCCTTGTGTAGCTTTGCGCGAAATTTAAAAACAAACAAACAAAACAAACATTTTAAAATTTATCCTTATTCAGACGTTCATAGTTGACAAAAGTAGTGTTGCAAGAGGAAAGTGACCTAGAAGTTACAATGCACATGTAATATTTCATATAGAGGATTATAGACCTATCCATGACTTACTGGTAATTCTGCGTGTTTATAAAGCTAAAACTCTGGTTTTGATATCTATGGTGAGCAGCCCATTGTGTAGATTTATGTTTAAAAACCAACCAATCTCCAAAAATATATGAAAAGATAATATCAGTTGTAATGTTTTGTACATAAGATGAGAGAAGTAACACATATAGTATTTTATGTATATAATGAGGATATACGAACCATATAAATATATATATATATTATTTAGGGTGAATTGAGACGTATGAGCATCGTCCAGGGAGTTATCGAAGTACAGATCTGGTTTGATCAGAATCAGAGTGATCTAGTGATTACTCTTCTTTCTGCAAGAGGTCTGAGTTCGCGCCAGTTCTCAAGTAAACTGCCTCGTGCCTACGGAAAGATTCGTCTTGTACCTCACTCGTAAGTTCATTGGTCAAAAACTAACGGCTATTAATTGTACGATGTATATAAACGGCAACAGACACTAAGTCACACGTTTTGTTGAAAAAACACCTACTTGTAAAGGACACCAGGACTAGAGTACTAAGTATAGGTTGTTCCATAGCAAGTTCTTAAGTTTTACTACTATGAGATTGCCTGTAGATCTTTACTTGTCTCACTTGCTACGTGCAATGTGTTATTGCATTCCTTTAAGATCTTAAAGAAATCTTATAACTGCTATAGACTGTGAACAGACTGTCAATACGTTTCTTTAGTTTAGTTACAGAGAGTTTTCAGCAGTGGTTATTTCTACTGGATCTTTTGAATATGAGTTATCGAATTTATCTGAATTTTTTAAACTAGAAGCAGAAATACTATGACTAACTCGACTGACGTAGACAACTACGTCACTCTTTCCAGCCTTACACTAAATAATAGCCCTATTTACGTATCACATTACTGTCTTTCAAAGCTTGTCCTCTCCCTCTTAATTTGTCGATAGAAGTCCGGTAATTCTTTTACTAGAAATTAAGTACTGTAAAACAGGCTACATACTTTTAATGTATTTATCTTAACGATAATAAGTTACGTACAGAGGATTATAAGGCCGCTTTAACGGCAGTAACTTTCGTATACTTTGTTACTGCATTTCTGTTAACAGCAGTGAGTTACGTACAGAGAGTTATCCAGTTACTATTAACGTCAATAACTTTGGTATACGCTAATATTGTATTTATTTTAACAGTTATCAGTTATGTACAGAGAGTCATTGGAATATATTAAGATCAGCATGTTATAAAACCAGTATTATTGACCCTCATTATGAGTATCATACTAATGTCAACAGTTATATGGGTATAGTACGATAAGAACGCATTTAAGATTTTATTTCATTTATATATTGAATGTTTCTTTATATGTAGTTATTAGATTGAATGTTACTTTATATGTAGTTATTAGATTGAATGTTTCCTTATATGTAGTTATTACATTAAATGTTTCTTTATATGTAGTTATTAGACTGAATGTTTCTTTATATGAAGTTATTAGATTGAATGTTTCCTTATATGTAGTTATTAGATTGAATGTTTCTTTATATATATAGTTATTAGATTGAATGTTTCTTTATATGTAGTTATTAGATTGATTTTTTCGTATTTTTCAGGCTTTAATTAATTATTTAATTTAATGTAAGCATTTGTAAAGATTTGTAAAGCATTAATTAATTTTGGGCTTAATGATTGTATTTTTTAGTTTTCATTTAGTTCTCACGTAGTATGATCGTATGAAATATTTATATAAGCTATAAAAATCGAACCACTGGACATTAGAAGACAGAGCTGTAATAATCGAAAAGAAAACTAATTAATCTTTAGTAACTGAAAATTCATGTTTTGGTTAGGAAACGAAATTCACAAACTAAGTAACATTATCACATAGTAGAAAAGATCGTGATAAATTTTTCAGGGTCCTTTGTTATTTTCTTGTCTCTAAAATAACCAAACCAGCAGTCCCCTGCCCAGTCTTTAATTAGTATGTTTGTCACTTGACAAGATATAAAGCACCCCTCTGTCCAGTCTATAATGAGTATGTCTGCTGCCTAACAGGGTTCACAGCAGTCCTTTATTTGGTTTAACTGTACAAGAATTTGGAGACAACAAACATATGAACTTGAAAACCGTATGCAACCATCTCTGTTATTTATATTCAGTTCATATTGATTTTCTTTAGAGGACATCAATGTAAATATAAGTTTCTACTCCAGGGAATTCAATTCAATGAAAACACATGTAGCGGAGCCTTCTTCAAGCCCTGACTGGAATAAAACATTTATTTTTCCAATACTTTCATCTGAAGAGGTAAGTCTGTTTGACACTACAAAATGGGCTGTGTTTACTTCGCTCGTCAGAATTCTGAAATTTATTTAAACAAATCCCTCGGTATGTTTATGAACTTGCAAAACTAAAATTGGTACCTTATTCCCAGTGGTGGACATAGCAGATATGCTCAAACAACAACAATCAACATGTTATTTAGATAATTATAGTCTATCTTCATTATTTTTAATAGTAATTGTATAAGTTACGTGTTCACTTTTATGAATACTTTATGTGTTGAAACTCTCTCAGAACAATTTTTTTTCTATGTTTATTATTGGCAGTAAAACCAAATCTTCAGAAGTGCTTAGAGCTGAAGAATATTATGGTTATTTGTATAAATATATGTGTGTGTGTGTGTTGTTTAAAAGTTACTTTTACATTATCAACAAAATCATATTAAAATATGAAAACCACAAATAATAAACTCTATGAGAAATGGCCAAACAGCATGACGCTTTCTTGACAAATGCTAAAACATGGCACAGTATTAACAAATGTGTAAACATGACACTATATTGACAACTGCGAAAGAATGACACAGTATTTACAAGTATAGATACATGACACAACATTGACAAGTATAGAAACATGACAAAGTATTGACAAGACGGTAAACATGACACTGTATTGACAACTGCGTAAACATTACTTTATATTGAGAAGTGTATAAACACAACAATGTATTAAGACATACAGTTTGGCCTGACACGCGCTTATAGGTAATGAAGAAAAACGCTCCGAGTTTTCATTCAACTAATTAGTAGCTCGATATAATGCTAGAGCTGTTTTTTAATAATTATATAAGAATATGTTTGATATGTAGTGAAGAGCTTTGTGATTAATGTTTCAAGCTGCGTACCGAAGTTCTACAGGTGATTCAGCTGAATACGCTTAGAACTTTGAGCTGAGCAGCGTTATAAATGTGTTAATCAATCCATAAGTCAGTAGTTCAAAGTTAGGGACCTTCTACTTAAATGTCCAGCTTGAAATTTTCAGTTATATTAAATTTATTGAAGAAACTGTGGTGTGAGAAGTTTTATTGAAATGTAGTAAGTAATACCAAAGAGATAAAATTATATTTTCTCCTCCATTCCAACACGCCATTGGTGGATCAAAGTTAAGCCTCTGGGTTTATAACGTTAAAATTCTGAATTCAATACCTATATTTGCCACAGTAAAGATGACACTACATGCAACTTTATGTTTAACAACAAACAAATGAAAGTTTCCGTAAAGTATTCTTTTCTTTTCTATTTGTTATTCTGAGCAAAGGTATCAAACATTACGCTTTTTTCATAAATTCTACGATGGCGTTATATGTTTTACCCTCTTTATTTTTTAACAGAATACAACTTAATTATAGTGACCTTTACGTAAAACTTTTTACGTATCGGAAAACGAGAATTAATTTGAAACAATTAACAGATAAACTCTTTACTAAAATTTGTTCTTTATCGCCTACAGTTTTAAAACCTGTACAATCCACACATGTAATCCATAAAACCAACTGGCTTTTATTTTACTTTTTTGCCATTCTAGTTGCTCGATAAGGTGTTAGAGGTCACTGTATGGGACCAGAGTCCTTCGGGAAGCAAAACATTTTTAGGAGAAACTCAAATTCCTTTACGGCAGGCTGATCTACAGGATCGTCCCGAATGGTATATTTTGTCTTTACAACAGATGGCGCCAGCTCATCGTTGCATAGCTCACAAAGTAACAAGCGAAAGATTTTTACACCAAGCTCGGCAAACTGACCCCTCCTACACCCCAGGTATTAAATATCATTTTTGTTTCATCACTTATTCAATAATTTGCTAATTAACTTATTAAATATTTTAAGAGAAAATTACGACGATATAATATCATATGAACACTGGAAGTAAGGTGTAAATTATCAATATATATATATATGTGTGTGTTTTTCTTTTTTTCTAGTAAGGCTTAACCTGCAGGGCTGCAAATTGTAATGTCCAAGGTTTGATCCTGAACATCTATGTAATTTCAGCTAGAGATAAAGTGTATTTTCTCTGACAGTATATTCCACTTTTCAGTTCACAGTAGCTATGTAGACGTAGGTACTGTTATCTTTTAGCCCTCTCTCGTGTGGAGCAGCAGTTTTAAATTAAGGGTAGCTATGCCTAAACTTAAGGAATGTTTGTCTTAGAGATTTAAATATGGCACGTAAAGTATTGTTTTGATTGCAAATACCAGTACAAATTTTTCTAACCAACATAATTTCAGGAAACAGAAAACTAAATAAACATATATTCTTACTTCATATAATTCTATTACTTCGTAATTCATAATTCGTTCTTCGTAAGATATTGTGCGAGTTTGTCGCCAAATGAAATAAGATTAAATTAATATATCGAAAGCAAAATATTTTTGTAAAACGACTTAATCACTGTGCAAAATACGCACATAAAGTAAGCACGTTGGAATCCTGTTATGAACAAAAGAAGAAGCTAGACTGTGTTCATATGTTAAGAAACGTAAACATAATTACTAGATATTAGGCTTAAATGGACTTTCCTTGTCTGTTTCTAGACTAGGGTGACATTTAAGAATCTGGTTTTGTTTGTTTTGAATTTCGCGCAAAGCTATTCGAGGGCTATCTGCGCTAGCTGTCCCTAATTTAGCAGTGTAAGGCTAGAGAAAAGGCAGCTAGTCATTACCACCCACCGCCAACTCTTGAGCTACTCTTATACCAACGGATAGTGAGATTGAAACTCACCTTGTAACGCCCCACGGCTGAAACGACGTGCATGTTTGGTGTGACGGGATATTGAACCCGCAACCCTCGGATTACGAGTCGATTGCCTTAACCACCTGGCCATAACAATGCTGGATATCAGGGCTAGTAGTACAAGAACTATTTCTATCTAATTGATTAGTCATGCGATGCTTGATGATAGAAGTGTTGTATTATCACCGATAGTGAATTAGAATTATTTTACTTATAAACTGCTAGAACACATTGTCCAATTTTATAATTCTAACGGGATTATTATGTATAGTAGTACATAGTAACTGGAATCATAATGAAACAAAATGGTGGACACAAATATCCATAACCACCTTAAATAGTGACTCTCTCACAGTATTGGCGGCCCGGCATAGCCAGGTGGGTTTGATGTAACGTGAATTACGAGTCGAGTGTCTTAATCACCTGGCCATGCTGGCCTTTTCAAATTCTGTAGTGAGACCTTATTCAAGTTAAAATCCGTTTAAGCAACATCTCTATTATTTACGTCGTTTTTTTTATACTGCCACCCAGTGGCACAGCGGTGTGTTTGTGGGCTTATAACACTAAAATACCGGTTTCCATACCTGTGGCGGGCAGAGAACAGATAGCCCATTATGTAGCTTTGTGTTTAATTACAAACACACAATGTTGTAATAATTGAATATAATAATAGCTTATCTTAATGTTATTATAGGTTAGTCTATTTTTATAATTATAAAGCTTAATGTTATAATGACTTAACATGTTCTTATAATAGCAAAGAAGAATACAAAACTACTTTGTATAAATGTATTAACATAATGCAACACATGTATTAAACCAGAAAGCTAAATCAATATAAATGTAATACAACAGCAGCCCCCATTACTGAATTGTTTTGTTTAAGTAGTGAGACCAAAAACATAAAACTACTCAGTTAAAAAACAAACAAATAAATTTAAAATCAACTGAACTTAGCAGAGATTGTAAAATATGTGTGTGATGGTAGAGCAGATATACAACATTATGATTGATAAAATATGTGTGTGGTGGTATGAGCAGATGTATAACATTATGATTGATAAAATGTGTTTGGTGGTATGAGCAGATGTATAACATTATGATTGATAAAATGTGTGTGTGATGGTATAATCAGATGTATAACATTATGATTGATAAAATATGTGTGTGGTGGTATGATCAGATGTATAACATTATGATTGATAAAATATGTGTGTGGTGGTATGATCAGATGTATAACATTATGATTCATAAAATATGTGTGTGATGGTATAATCAGATGTACAACATTATGATTGTTAAAATATGTGTGTGATGGTATAATCAGATGTATAACATTATGATTGATAAAATATGTGAGTGGGGGTATGAGCAGATGTATAACATTATGATTGATAAAATATGTGAGTGGTGGTATGAGCAGATGTATAACATTATGATTGATAAAATATGTGTGTGATGGTAGAGCAGATGTATAACATTATGATTGATAAAATATGTGAGTGGGGGTATGAGCAGATGTATAACATTATGATTGATAAAATATGTGAGTGGGGGTATGAGCAGATGTATAACATTATGATTGATAAAATGTGTGTGTGATGGTATAATCAGATGTATAACATTATGATTGTTAAAATATGTGTGTGATGGTAGAGCAGATGTACAACATTATGATTGATAAAATGTGTGTGTGATGGTATAATCAGATGTATAACATTATGATTGATAAAATATGTGAGTGGGGGTATGAGCAGATGTATAACATTATGATTGTTAAAATATGTGTGTGATGGAAGAGCAGATGTATAACATTATGATTGATAAAATATGTGTGTGATGGTATCATCAGATGTATAACATTATGATTGTTAAAATATGTGTGTGATGGTAGAGCAGATGTATAACATTATGATTGATAAAATGTGTGTGTGATGGTATAATCAGATGTATAACATTATGATTGATAAAATATGTGTTTGGTGGTATGAGCAGATGTATAACATTATGATTGATAAAATATGTGTGTGATGGTAGAGCAGATGTATAACATTATGATTGATAAAATATATGTGTGGTGGTATGATCAGATGTATAACATTATGATTGATAAAATATGTGTGTGGTGGTATGATCAGATGTATAACATTATGATTTATAAAATATGTGAGTGGTGGTATCATCAGATGTACAACATTATGATTGATAAAATATGTGAGTGGTGGTATGAGCAGATGTATAACATTATGATTGATAAAATGTGTGTGTGATGGTATAATCAGATGTATAACATTATGATTGATAAAATATGTGAGTGGGGGTATGAGCAGATGTATAACATTATGATTGATAAAATATGTGTGTGGTGGTATGAGCAGATGTATAACATTATGATTGATAAAATGTGTGTGTGATGGTATAATCAGATGTATAACATTATGATTGATAAAATATGTGAGTGGGGGTATGAGCAGATGTATAACATTATGATTGATAAAATATGTATGTGGTGGTATGATCAGATGTATAACATTATGATTGATAAAATATGTGAGTGGGGGTATGAGCAGATGTATAACATTATGATTGATAAAATATGTGTGTGATGGTAGAGCAGATGTATAACATTATGATTGATAAAATATGTGAGTGGTGGTATGAGCAGATGTATAACATTATGATTGATAAAAATGTGTGTGATGGTATAATCAGATGTATAACATTATGATTGATAAAATATGTGAGTGGTGGTATGAGCAGATGTATAACATTATGATTGATAAAATATGTGTGTGATGGTAGAGCAGATGTATAACATTATGATTGATAAAATATGTGTGTGATGGTAGAGCAGATGTATAACATTATGATTGATAAAATATGTGAGTGGGGGTATGAGCAGATGTATAACATTATGATTGATAAAATATGTGTGTGATGGTGGCAGAGCAGATGTATAACATCATGATTGATAAAATATATGCGTGGGGGTACAGAGCAGATGTATAACATTATGATTGATAAAAATATGTGAGTGGTGGTATGATCAGATGTATAACATTATGATTGATAAAAATATGTGTGATGGTGGTATGATCAGATGTATAACATTATGATTGATAAAATATGTGAGTGGTGGTATGAGCAGATGTATAACATTATGATTGATAAAAATATGTGAGTGGTGGTATGAGCAGATGTATAACATTATGATTGATAAAATATGTGAGTGGTGGTATGAGCAGATGTATAACATTATGATTGATAAAATATGTGAGTGGTGGTATGATCAGATGTATAACATTATGATTGATAAAATATGTGAGTGGGGGTATGAGCAGATGTATAACATTATGATTGATAAAATATGTGAGTGGTGGTATGATCAGGTGTATAACATTATGATTGATAAAATATGTGAGTGGGGGTATGAGCAGATGTATAACATTATGATTGATAAAATATGTGAGTGGTGGTATGATCAGATGTATAACATTATGATTGATAAAATATGTGAGTGGTGGTATGAGCAGATGTATAACATTATGATTGATAAAATATGTGAGTGGTGGTATGAGCAGATGTATAACATTATGATTGATAAAATATGTGAGTGGTGGTATGAGCAGATGTATAACATTATGATTGATAAAATATGTGAGTGGTGGTATGAGCAGATGTATAACATTATGATTGATAAAATATGTGAGTGGTGGTATGATCAGATGTATAACATTATGATTGATAAAATATGTGAGTGGGGGTATGAGCAGATGTATAACATTATGATTGATAAAATATGTGAGTGGTGGTATGATCAGATGTATAACATTATGATTGATAAAATATGTGAGTGGTGGTATGAGCAGATGTATAACATTATGATTGATAAAATATGTGAGTGGTGGTATGAGCAGATGTATAACATTATGATTGATAAAATATGTGTGTGGTGGTATGAGCAGATGTATAACATATGATGATTGAGCAGAAAATATGATTGATAAAATATGTGGTGGTGGTATGAGCAGATGTATAACATTATGATTGATAAAATATGTGTGTGGTGGTATGAGCAGATGTATAACATTATGATTGATAAAATATGTGAGTGGTGGTATGAGCAGATGTATAACATTATGATTGATAAAATATGTGAGTGGCGGTATGAGCAGATGTATAACATTATGATTGATAAAATATGTGTGTGATGGTAGAGCAGATGTATAACATTATGATTGATAAAAATATGTGTGGGGTATGAGCAGATGTATAACATTATGATTGATAAAATATGTGTGTGATGGTAGAGCAGATGTATAACATTATGATTGATAAAATATGTGAGTGGTGGTATGAGCAGATGTATAACATTATGATTGATAAAATATGTGTGTGATGGTAGAGCAGATGTATAACATTATGATTGATAAAATATGTGAGTGGGGGTATGAGCAGATGATAAAATAACATTGATGATTGATAACATATAAAAACATGTGTGTGATGGTAGAGCAGATGTATAACATTATGATTGATAAAATATGTGAGTGGTGGTATGAGCAGATGTATAACATTATGATTGATAAAATATGTGAGTGGGGTATGAGCAGATGTATAACATTATGATTGATAAATAATGTGTGATGGTAGAGCAGATGTATAACATCATGATTGATAAAATATGCGAGTGGGGGTATGAGCAGATGTATAACATTATGATTGATAAAATATGTGTGTGATGGTAGAGCAGATGTATAACATTATGATTGATAAAATATGTGAGTGGGGGTATGAGCAGATGTATAACATTATGATTGATAAAATATGTGTGTGGTGGTATGATCAGATGTATAACATTATGATTGATAAAATATGTGTGTGGTGGTATGATCAGATGTATAACATTATGATTGATAAAATATGTGAGTGGTGGTATGAGCAGATGTATAACATTATGATTGATAAAATATGTGTGTGATGGTAGAGCAGATGTATAACATTATGATTGATAAAATATGTGTGTGATGGTATCATCAGATGTATAACATTATGATTGTTAAAATATGTGAGTGGGGGTATGAGCAGATGTATAACATTATGATTGATAAAATATGTGTGTGGTCGTATGATCAGATGTATAACATTATGATTGATAAAATATGTGTGTGATGGTATCATCAGATGTATAACATTATGATTGATAAAATATGTCCCATTGATAGAGATATTTACAATAATGTAGTTTTTCGATTAATAATATATTTCCTAATAAGAGAGGTATTCACAGAGATATAACTTTGAGAGTGATGATATGTAACCCAACATTAATTACTTCATAAAGTCTTTCAATTGTGATAACGGCTACAAATGCAAACCAACTTTTGTACTTTTTGTGTGGATGTGAAGTAATGATGCCTAGCTTTAGAGATAATTTTGTTCTTACGTCACTGATTTAGGCTAAATTACACCAGTTGAATATAAGTCAAATGATTGTTGAAGAAGGATAAATGTAGTTAAATCTTAAAGCTTTACTCGAGACTCTTCATATGCTGTTATACAATTATAGTTCGTTTACCTGCAGTACTTCGTTCCTACGAGTCCTCTCCTCAAGTACAATGGAAGTCACAAGATGGCGCTACAAGCAACCCTAAACCCGTCACAATATGTGGTGATTCTAAACACATTGTCAAAAAGAAGAGAATTACGGGTCTTCACTCCCAGGATAATTTGCCTGGTTTGTTATTTCTTTCAGACAGTTTTAACTGTAGCACTAACTCTTAAACGGTGGCCATCATCAATTTGTGCTGCTAACTACAACAAACAAATTAACAGGGTTAAAGAAAACTGTTTAATAGATAATATAAAATGGCAGTATTTAAGATGCTTACGCTCTATTGGTCAAAATTAATTGATAAATATTCTGGTTTTAGTTAACCCTAAAGGAATATTTACCTCTTCTTAAAAAAAAAAAAAAGCCCGTATTTATAAAGGTTTGGTTTTGTCTAATGTGTTTTATTTTTCCAATATATACTTTCTTTGTTGTAATCATTAATATCATGATCTGTTCTCATTCGAATCCAAAATGTCAGTGTTTCGGAAATATCTGATTTAGTTGCACTACAATATTTAAGAAATATCGTTTTATGCAGCTCTCAAAAAAAAAAAAAATTTTTGTAGTCTTGTGTTTAGTAACAAGTTATTTACTTAATTTAGTAAAAACCTTCTAATGTATTTTAAAATACTGTATTACGGAAATTCCTGTTCGTCTAGTTAAAATATAATAGTTCATAAATTGTTTATTATTAGGCACAAATCAACACCATTTGCATATTCGCTAAGCATACCCATTACGGGTATCGAACCCCTACAAAACCTTACCTCGAACCCATTTTAGGCGATTTCAGAAAAAAAACTAAAAAAAAAAGAAATTATTCCACTAAAATAACTAATTGTATTTATAACATTAGTAAAACATTAGTTTTATTCACAATACCTAAAACGATTTTAGTACTACATTTTATAATCATTCAGCATCTCGCAGCAATGATGGGATAAAGAAACCAATAGTTCAAATCCTTCTTGTTTCTTACACTTTCCTTGTACCACTAATCGCTGTTAGTTTATGAAATTAACTTCTTTAAATTATCTTACTCGAAAGATGTTATAACTAATCTATTCGTCTTAATTCTATATCAGTATCAGAGCTACACATTTTCTCAAATAACACAGAAAAAACGTATAATTAAAAATGAGTTTACTTCAACAATGTATTTGGTATAATATTTGTTTCTGATGTTAGTTGAATTGAGTGGAAGGTTCGGTGACTTTATCGTCTTGTGAGCAGGACTATTTGATTAGGTCATCACTGCTTCCATACACCTTAAGTGCTGAAGTCCATTATTTTGAAGTATTCCAGGATGGATCTACTTACCTATATTGAAATACTCCATTCAACTGTATTTCATACTTTTGGAATGTATCTGTTAAACGTATTGAACTTTGGCATTTCTCAGATAGATTCATTTAACTACGTTCGTAAAATAGATTCACTCATCTCTATTGAGTTTAGTGTTCCAGAAAGATATTGACTAAACCGTATTGGGCTTAGTGTTCTCCATGTAGAACCACTCAACTATATTGAGTTTAGTGCTTTTGGAATATATGGAGTCAATTATATTAACTTTAGTGTTATATTAACATGCTCGTTACATTGTATTTTGTGTTTAAACTTATGATGCAACCTCCACTCTTTAACTTTGTGGAATACGTAGACTCATTCGTGTTCGAGATATAACATAAGGTTTAAAATAATGTAGAATATATGATTATTTCTTTATGAAACTGTAGCATAATTTATTTGTCAATATCAGTATGTTACAATTAAATTACAGAAGTTAATATGTAGATTTTTTTTCTTTATTCGAATAAACTTGTAAAGGAATCAAGTAATCTACTGGTCATACTGGTCCTGACACTAAGCAAATGTAAGACCATACTGTAAGGTAATGTTGGTCCTCACACTAAAGTAATTCATTTCCATGCAGTAAGGACATGCTGGTCCTGACATTAAGGTAACGTAAAACCATACAATAAGATCATGTTTGTCCTAACACTAAGGTAGTATACGTCCACACAGTGAGGTCGTGCTGATCCTACACTAAAATAATTTAAGTGTACACAGTAAAGTCGCGCTGGTCCTGAAACTAAGGTAATGTAACTGTATAGAGTAAGGCCACTCTAGTCCTGACATTGAGATAATCTAAGTCCATACAGCATGATCATACTGGTCATGACAATAAGATAATAGACATCCATACGGTAAGGTCAAGTGGGTTCTCACAGAATGATAATATGATTCTATACAAGATCATTCTCATCCTGATACTAATGTAATGTAAGCCACACACTAAAATCATGCTGGTCCTGATACTAATGTAATGTAAGCCACACACTAAGATCATGCTGGTCCTGATACAAATGTAATACAAGCTACACACTAAAATCATACTGGTCCTAATACTAGTGTAATACAAGCTACACACTATGATCATACTGGTCCTGATACTAGTGTAATACAAGCTACACTATGATCATACTGGTCCTGATACTAGTGTAATACAAGCTACACACTATGATCATACTGGTCCTGATACTAGTGTAATACAAGCTACACACTATGATCATACTGGTCCTGATACTAGTGTAATACAAGCTGCACAGTATGATCATACTGGTCCTGATACTAGTGTAATACAAGCTGATACTAGTGTAATACACACTATGATCATACTGGTCCTGATACTAGTGTAATACAAGCTACACAGCTACACAGTGATCATACTGGTCCTGATACTAGTGTAATACAAGCTACACACTATGATCATACTGGTCCTGATACTAGTGTAATACAAGCTACACACTATGATCATACTGGTCCTGATACTAGTGTAATACAAGCTACACACTATGATCATACTGGTCCTGATACAAGTGTAATACAAGCTACACACTATGATCATACTGGTCCTGATACTAGTGTAATACAAGCTACACAGTATGATCATACTGGTCCTGATACTAGTGTAATACAAGCTACACACTATGATCATACTGGTCCTGATACTAGTGTAATACAAGCTACACGCTAAGATCATGCTGATCTTGCACTAATGAAGTGTAAGTCCATACAGTGAAATTATGCTGGATTTTACAGAAGTAATTTAGATACAGCTTTCGTTAGGTGCAATTATTTTTATCTCTTCATAGATCCATATTCAAGAAAACTCAAGAAAAGACAGAGAATTAAAAGTTCTAGTTTCAGAACTCACCGACCATCTAATTCTGACAACGAGAAAGGTTTGTGCTTCTATATAGCCTTCTTAATAATTGAATAATTCAGAAAGACCAGTAGAGAATGTTATCTCGAATGTTATTTATATCAAAAGGTTTTTATAATAAAATATTTCCGACACTATTTTGACCAAAACCTTCCAGCAATAGGAGCCAATATGTTTAAATAGGATTTTGACTATAACATCTTAAAATAGAGGAAACACATATTTCAGTTAGTGTTTTGGGTAAATATCTTTAAACATACAACGAAACAAGACTTCGATTCCACTTTGACCAAAAATATATCATCAGAAATCGTGGATTTTGGACAGCATTTCGACTGTCAGATTTTAAACAATAGGTGGCAGGATTCGGACAACATTTTGACCAAGATAACTTAAACATTATAAACCAGGATTCGGATAGAATTTTGACTAAAAATATTAAACACCGTGAATCTTGATTTCGGATAGTATTTTGACCAAGGAAAACAAAGAAATTACAAATAAGGATTTTCAATGCAATTTTGACTAAGAGATTTTAAGTACTCATATGGCCGGGGTTTTAAAAGTATTCTGAAAAAAGAAAAATACTTTCATACAAAAATAAATAAAATATTTTCGAGAACACGTTTTGTTTTAATTCCATGTTTTTCAGGCTCATTTTTCATATTCTGTAATTGAACTAATTATCGCTATTTATTAATTACGTAACATACCCATACTTAGCCTGGAAAACAACTTAGTGAATTAAGGCTATACATTTTATTATTAATTATATTGTTGTTTAATTTTTTTGTTTTTTGAATTTCGCGCAAAGTTTTGTTTTTGTTTTTTGGAATTTCGCACAAAGCTACTCGAGGGCTATCTGCGCTAGCCGTCCCTAATTTAGCAGTGTAAGACTAGAGGGAAGGCAGCTAGTCATCACCATTCACCCCCAACTCTTGGGCTACTTTTCTACTAACGAATAGTGAGACTTACAGTCACATTATAACGCCCCCACGGTTGAAATGGCGAGCATGTTTGGTGTGACGGAGATTCTAACCAATCTAAATAAGTTGTGTGATTAATTTTAGCTCTGTTATAGGTAAGCAGCTTAGGTTTAGCTGTACCATTTCTGATTAATTTTCTGGTTGTAAACACCCCATATTTCACCAATGGAATGACACGAAACATAATTGGTTGTAGTGCCTGTTTTGTGTTGAAACTTCCAGTTACCATGGTTAATATAAATTGTGCTTTCGATCCTCTGTCTTGCCCCTACCATAATGAAATTGAAACAAGAAATTGCAGACCAGTTAGTGCTAACTGGGGAATAAACCTGAGAAAACAGCTAGTCATCACCACCCACCGCCAACTCTTGTGCTACTCTTTTACCAACAAATAGTGGGATTAACCGTCACATTCTAACGCCCCCACGGCTGAAAGGGCAAATATGTTTGGTGCGACCGGGATTCGAACCCGCGACCCTCGGATTACGAGTCGAATGCTTTAACACACTTGGCCATGCCGGGTCACATTTTAACGTGAGATGATCTGATCTTCCACAAACGTTGGAAGTATGCGAGTTAATCCACTAGATTATTACCTTCTCTCTACATCTTTAAATACTAATAAGTACTACATATTGCACAAAGAATGAATAATTTTATGAAGCCCTTGTTACAACATTGGTTGAATGAACTGGCCAAGAAACTGGAATCATTAATTTTCTGAGTGAAATAGATATGAAACCCCAAAAGTAATTAGTGGGTTTAATTGCAATATCGATGGTATTCTTGTTTTTATTTGTGAATGATATCAAGGATTCTGTAACCAACAATTCCAAAAATTTATAAAATTAATTTGTGACCTTTTGACCCTATGAGATCCTATTGGCATTGTATGGCTAGGTCAACAACGATAAAGGACCAAGGGTGAAACTCATGTTTCCTTGGATAGGATTTTCCAGAAAGGAACACCATTTGATTGCAAGGATGTGCATCGTGCACCCAAAGGAGGAAAACAAATATTATAAATACACATAACATGCTAATAAAGGCATTAAGTACCTAATGAAGTATACTGATGCTACACATTACCCAAAATGGTCAGAAAACATTTCAGATACTGTTTTAACCAACGAATATTAAACGCCATACCCTTCCTGAAGTCATATCTTTAATTGCTAAACTGAAGATGGCTAACGCAGATATCCCTCGTGTAGTTTTGAGCTAAGCTCAAAACAATCATTAGTTGTCAATTTAACCTGTTTGTGATATTTCAGTTCAACCTCAGATCCAGTTTTCGTTCGTATGACATGAATAAGTCTAGATTCCCGATTTCGGTATGTAGACTTACATGTAGTTTATGTCATACAAACAAGTCCAGATTCTCAACTTTCGTTAATACACTCAGTTCATGCAATATGAACAAGTCCAAATTATCGACCGTTTTATGTACACATAATATTAATATGCTAAAATATTCGTTGTTTTCAAAATTATCAATATTTGTCGAAATATGTTAGGACTTACTATCTATCGAGTTTAATTCCTAATTGATCCTGCATGGCAGGCGTGTAGGAGCGCTGAACTCACAATCTGTGAATTGCGGGTTCGAATCCCGGTCAGACCAAGCATGCTCGATTTTTCATCCGTGGTGGCGTTATAAAATGTGACAGTCAATCCCACTATTCGTTGGTAAAAGAGTAGCCCAAGAGTTGGCGGTGGATGGTGACGACTAGCTACCTTCCTTCTAGTCTCACACTGCTAAGTTCGGAACAGCTGGCGCAGATAGCCCTCGTGTAGCTTTGTGCGAAATTAAAAAAAACAAGCAAACCAAAGTAACTGATTCGTCGATGCTACTATTTGAACTATTTATGAACTTTTGTATATCTTTGGATGTAATTCTTCAGTCTTACCATATCTAACGGTAATACGTCAATTTTATCATTTCAAGGAACTTCTGGAGAACAGAAGAAACTGGGAAAATTGATCAAGCTGAAATTATCTCGGACACTGAGCTTAAAATCGGATAAAGACCAGAAGTCTGTGGATCTAGGTAGGATGAGTAAAGTAGTTTTCGTATGGTGGCGCTTTTCCAATCTAAGGGTCCAATAAACATCGTGCATCTTGATTATATGTAATGGCCCTAGCAATGGCATCACTATCTGTGTTAATATGATTCCAAACCCTAACATCAGTGCCTATGTTAGAGTGTTTCCTAACCTTAACATCAATATCCATGTCAGCAAGGTTCTTGTTTTCATCTCCTCTGTGCAAGACTAGTAGTACGTATTATATAAATAGATGAAGATGTGAATTTGTAAAAGAGTTATTAGATCAGGTTAACCTGAAGATGACCTAGGAAGGTCAAAACGTTGTTCTCTGCTTTGTTAGTAAAATCATTAATACCCATGCCATCTGTTCTGAGATATATTTTTACTTCAAGTGGGTTTCTCATCATCAAGAATTATAAGATATGTCTTACTCTCGTATTATTTGGCGATACATTCAGTGCTTATGTGTTTAACAAAAGATGTTATTTATAAAGTAAATAAATAAGCAAATTCATCCTGACTGAAATCAATATTTCCGAGCACTTCTATGATTTTATGCTAATGTGATTTCCTGTAATATTTAAGTTACTTTGTGTTTCAGCCAACGAAGGTGGCTCTGAATTCAAAAACAGTCCAGAATATTATTATTTCTCAAACTACTACTTAAGTGTATTTTATCTTTGTATTTTGTTTATTCATTTGGTTTAAATTTTCTATCTCATGAATGCCACAGGAGAAGACTACATGACGTCTAGTCCCGAATTAACTCCAGAAAATGAAGTTCCAGTAATGGCTACTGGACCAAACGGTATACGTCGAGGACCTGGCCAGGTGTATCCCAGGAATATCCAACTCAGCGAAGGTAGATAATCTAAAGTAATATTTTTGATCAAAATTCATCTGTCATTTCCCGCAAACCTGTGGTTAAAGTTGAATTTAAGCGTTACAAACAAATTTTGAATAAATTTACATTGAAGTTGTCAACTGAAATTAAGTCAAAAATGCCCAGACTTCATTTCAATACAAATTAAATGGGTTATCTGTGCACTGATCTGCATGAGAACTGAAACCAGATTTTAGCATTAAAAGTCCTCAGACGGACCAGGAGGCTGATTTATATGATAAATGGAAACATTCTTTTTTTTTTCATACGATGAAAAATCTATGTGGTGAAGATGCTGTGCAACTTTGTGCAAAAACAAAATATATTAATGAATTACTAATATACCTTTTCCCCGCTGGTACAGCGGTAAGTCCACGGATTTACAACGTTAAAAGCAGGGATTCGATTCCTCTCGGTGGACTCAGCAGATAGCCCAATGTGGCTTTGTTATAAGAAAACACACATACTAATATACCACTGAATAACATAAAACTGCGAGAGTCCTTCCTCAAAACAATGTTGTAGGGGCTGAAATGTCAACTTCAAAAAATAAGTTCTGTATATTCATCCACCCATTCCGGTGAGGTTATCGTAACATGTTTTAATCATGATTTTATTTACTCCGTCACATAAAGATCAACTACGTTTTCTGAACTGGCCGAAGGCGGCATACTGTTATTTGTACAGTTGCAGACAAACGTATTGACACGCTTTGTTTATTATACCTTAAATGAATGTAAGATATTACATATAGGCATTTAGTAAAGCTTTAACACGTTCCTCGGTAGGACAGTGTTACACACCTTCTAACAAACAAACATATGTCTTTGAAAAAATTCATTTAAATACTTGCTTAATACTTCGTGTGTCCTTCTTTTCCTTTTGGACCCGGAATGGCCAGGTGGTTAAGACGCTCGTCTCGTAATCTGAGGGTTGCTGGTTCGAATCTTCGTTCACCAAACATGCTCGCCCTTTAAGTCGTAAATATATTATAACGTGATGGTCAATCCCACTATTCGTTGGTAAAAGAGTAACCCAGGAATAAGTGGTGGTAACTAGCTGTCTTTCCTCTAGTATTACACTGCTAAATTATGGACGGCTAGCACAAATAGCCTACGTGGAGCTTTGCGCGATATTCAAAACAAACAAACATTTTTTTTATATTTTAGTTAGCTTTAAGAAACTTAGGATAATTCACAACCAGTGTAGTATATAACTTGTTGGAGAACTAAGGGCTTAGTGTATCTCTCATATCCCTTCAATTCAGACAGATTTAACACACAATACTTGGGTACAGGTTTTGTTTTATCAGTCAAAAGCGTTGCTGATGGATTTTGGATTAAGATCTGGTGATTGCAAAGATTATTTCAGAATTTCCAATCATAATTTCTTCAAGAATTCCAGAGTTGACTTAACTGTATGCTTTAGGTCATTACGGTGTTGGAAGGTAAACTTTCTGCCAATCGACCAACGACCAGACCCGTGATTGCATTCACTGGATCTTCAACCAAACGAATGTCCTCAACTTCTGCATTTCTACAACATCGAAGAATTATGATCGAACCACCTCTATGTTTAACTGTTGATGCAAGGTTTTATCCAGTGATTTTTCTCTCTGAATTCAATGTGATCCGTTTTATATGTGCTATGTTAGTCTTATCAGACCATAGAAGTTTTGAGAAAATGCTTCATATACTTGTTCTTATTTCTTTACAACTTTAAATGGTTTTGTTTTGCGTCTTCAGATGGTTTTGTACAGTTATTTAAAGCAATGTTTAATTGATGTTTTTTTTAAATATTTTTAAGTCCTTTGCTAATAATCTTTGAATTTCATAGTTGCCACGTGCAATACCTCTAATTTCCTTTGAACATTTACATCTCCCAAGTAACTCATTTCATTAATAAATATACGGGATATAAAATCTCCAATTTTCATTAATTTTTTCTGGTTTTTTTTTTACGAACACTTTATTTGGTAAAGAAACACTCTTAGTTTCATATACTTTTTTTTCAAAGTTGACACACTGATAAATCTTTACAACCTTCAATTATGTGTCAAATTTAGTTTAAGAAGAATAAGCCACATATTTAAGGTTATTGAACAAAAACCGCTCAAATTAGACCAGAAAGTCATCAGAAGAGCTAGCAGTCTAAAATCTTTACTTCTTCACCTGGCCCGGCATGGCCAGATGGTTAAGGTACACGAGAGTTTGAATCTCCGTCACACCAAACATGCTCGCCCTTTCAGCCGTGGAAGCGTTATAATGTGGTAGTCAATCCCACTATTCGTTGGTAAAAGAGTAGCCCAAGACTTGGCGGTGGGTGGTGATGACTAGCTGCCTTCCCTCTAGTCTTACACTGCTACATTAGAGACGGCTAGTGCAGATAACTCTCGTGTAGCTTTGCGCGAAATTCACAAAAAAAAATGTTCTCCGCTTCAGATATAGGGATGCTATAATAAGGCGGTCAGTCTCACATCTCATTAGTAAAAGTGTAACCCAAAAGTTTGCAGTGAGTTAGTTAGTTATCACCATTAGATTCCATCAAGGTACATAGGGCCGCAATCGTTTGGGGATTCTTCAACAAGTATTTAAGTGAGAAGGTTGTCAGCCCACTGCACCGAGCCGTCCCTAATTTAGCAGTGTAAGACTAGAGGGAAGGCAGCTAGTCATCACCACCCACCTCCAACTCTTGGGCTACTCTTTTACCAACGAATAGTGGGATTGACCGTCACATTCTAACGCCCCCACAGCTTGGAGGGCGAGCATGTTTGGCAGGACGGGGATGCGAACCCGCGACCCTCGAATTACGAGTCGCACGCCTTACGCGCTTGGCCATGCCAGGGCCAAAAGTTTGCAGTAGGTGGTTCTAATTTTTTATACCTCTAAATTAGGGATGGCTAGCACAGATAACTCTCGAGTAGCTTTGTACGAAATTCATCTAAGGTCAAGTGGTGCTTTAAAGGTCAGTTTTTCTTCCCTTAAGAAGTTTAAGTTAACGTCAGTCTGTCATATCTTTCTGTATATTATTATTATTATTACTGCCTTATGTACAAAAATATTTAGCAAAATTTTCTGAATAATAATTGGAAAAAATCAATTATCATTCTTACTTTATTGAACTCCACTATGCCCAAATTCGGGAAATGCTCTGACATATATATATTTACTTTCTGTTTCCATCTAGGGGACTCATTAGGAGACGTTCAACTGGGATTCTTGCTGACCAAAGGTCAACTTGAGGTTCAAGTCATATGCGCTCGCCACTTGAGATCAAACTCAATAGGAGAACCTCCTGGTATAGTTGAAATTGTATATCTGGATTGTTTTGGTAAATATGTTATTGTACACGTAATCTTCATTGTTGCAAAAGGCGATAGCTTGAATGTCGTTGTTATCTTGACAAACTATCGTCAGCTTTCATTTAGATGACGTATTACTCTCGTGAGCAGAGCATACGAACGATTAGAAATACAACGCGAAGAACATGGTAAGATGTTGTGAATTTCTTTTTAATTACTTTTTACAAGTTACAGCTTATACAGTGAGGAATGGTTTTGTTTCAAACAGGGACAGCGTTTCGATCACTAGTAGTACAATCATTCTGAAGAACATAAAAACTACTTGAAAATGACCACACCCTTGTTCTGCTTTTTTAAATTTTCCTAAGAGCCTGAAGTAACTGTCATGGTACCTTATACAATGTCTTAACTATATAGAAAGAACCTAGCATATGGTACCTACATATGATAGAATAAACCGGTGTAATAGCACTCCACAATCAAACCTTGATAAAAACAGTGTTTAACATAATATATTAAGTTTTTTGTTATTCCACGGCACAAAAAGCATAGAGAAAAGCTTTACGTGGTACTGGTCAGACTCTCAGACAAATTGCCGCAGACTTGAAATACTCCCCAAACACTTTGGGTACACTCTAGATCGTGAGACTTGGATTGGTAAGTTTCAAAATAGGAAAGGAAGAGGCAGAACACCTAAACTCAATGATACTGATTTTAAGTATCTTTGCTCATGCAAAGGTTGAAGCAGAAAGATGATTGCCATTGATCTCAAGCATGAGATAAACAACCTTGTATCAGTGTCCAGATCTACAGTATTAAAAAGACTCAGCGTGTAGCAACTTAAAAATCTTTACTTCGGTCCCCAAATATTGTCAAGAGAGTAAGATTTGCTAAAAAGTACAAAAACGTGACTGCTGATGATTGGAAAATGTGTTATAGATGGACGAGTCCAAATTTCAAATATATGTTTCTAAACGTAGATTGCGCCTTCAGCGGAAGAAAGGTGAAATATACTTACCGCAAAGTATAGCACCTACCACGAATTGTTTGAGATGTTTTTTTCTACTGAAACAATAAGAAGTATTTATGAAATAATCGACTGATACAAGTACCATCATGGTATACCCAGTGATTAGTGTGTTAATGGTAAAGAATTCTACTAACAAAAAGATAATGACCCCAAACACTCATTCCACCTATCTAGAAATTACTTAGTTAAGAAGGAAGCCGCTGGGATCTTTCAAATGATGCAATGGTCCCCACAGAATTCCAATCTTAACCAAATTGAACACATCTAGGATTTTACAGATCAAAAACTTTAAAATTTAAAAGTTACTTCTAAAAATTTTATTGGAGTGTATTACAGACATTTGAAATATAATCCCAAAGGAAACTTTGATTAAATATGTTGCAACAATGTCTGAAAAACTGTCTGCAGTTATTAAAACAAAAGGGGGACACACAAAGTATTAACTGTTTGGTGAACTTCTACTGAACTTCTGTTGTACTAAATATGAAGATTAATTCTAATATTTCTCCTCTGAGATTTTTCATTGTTCTTTGAAAATATCCTAAAATATATTTTTTTACATTGTTCTAACACGTTTGCACAATACTCTATATATTCTGGAGTAAATATTATATTTTTATGTTTTAAATTATACGTATATATATTTTTGTACTAGAGGAAAAGAAAATTATTACCGATTAGATTTTTATTTAAGCAGCAAAGTAAGAATTTTTATTTTGTCTTTTCAGTAATTCAAACAAAATAAATCAAAAATTATCTTTAGGAAGAACTTGTTTGAGTGGGAAACAAGGAACTTTTATTTAATGGTAAAAGCAAACTAAAAAGTTTATAACTCTACACAACGTTTAACCAATTTAATTCTCTAACGTTTCATTTGTTAATTGTTAATCATATATAAAAGAATCATATTTCGAATTCATTATCTAGTGCAAATAAGTGAAATATTTCTCAGATTACACAATGATTGTGTTTTTTAGATACCTACGTAAAAACGTACTTAAAACAAGGAAACAAACAGATGCAGAAGAGAAAAACTAGAGTGATACGACATTCATCAGAACCACTGTATCGACAGACATTAAAGTATAATGCATCAGACATCCAAGGCCGACAACTTCTGGTAAATTTCAAACAACTAATTCCTTTTTTTTTCTTAAGCTGGCATGGCCTGGTGATTAGGGCACTCGACTCTCAATCTGATGTCGCAAGTTCGAATTCCCGTCACAAAATAAGCTCACCCTTTTAGTCGTTGGAGGCATTATAATGTTTCAGTTAATCCCATTATTCGTTGATAAAAGAGCAGCCTTAGAGTTGAAAGTATTTGGAGTTGGCCTTTCTTCTAGTCTACCACTACTAAATTAGGGACGGATAGCGCAGACAGCTTTCGTGTAGCTTTGTGTGAAATCTCCAACTAACCAAACCACATTTTTCTCAGTAGAACTTTAAGCGGAGAATACATGGTAGGTGTGAAAACTTTAAGGGACTGCAACTGCCTCTTGGATGAAAAACGAAAATGTGTCAATAAGCCTTCAGTACAGAAGCCCGAATCTCTCTCTCCTCCATTATTTCAATAGGCAGTTGCCGCCCATTAAAGTTCTCAAACTAACTGATGTTATTGCTACGTTTGGTTTTAAGGTTTATGTACTTTTCATGTGTTCACTTTCCGTTTCCACCGACTCAATCACTCCTTCTATTTGAAATTTTAGGACTAATAAGAAGTAGATTATTAATCCGAGGGCTTGTAGTTCGCGGTTTTACCGCAAAATCACGATTCGAATTTACGCAGCATGTAACAGTCAGATTTTATTATTTGATCAAACAGAACTCGACTACGTGTTGATCGTAGCTGTTGCGTTTCTTGTACTCATTCAGTTTACAATTAAGAATCACTGCGCACAGATAGCTCCATTTGTAGTTTTGCGCAATATTCCGAAATAAAAGAAATTATTCTATTTCTTCTGAATTATTTACATTAAAAATAGATAAACGTAATTATAATTAATCAGTAAATTAATTTAACTACTTAGGGCAGAGGTATGACTAATTGATATATTAAAATATTCCATTAGGGAAATTTTAGAATGAAACATATAAAGTGTGATTGGATTTTTGTTGTTGTTCTTGAAGTTTTCCCAAAGTTAGTCGAGAGCTATCTCCATTAGTCTTTCTAAATTTTGTAGTGATAAACTAGAAATAAGAAAACTAGCCAATACCAGTTACTGCCAGCGCTTGAGCTATTTTTAACTAATGCAAATATGATTGATCGCTGCGCCATAACATTCCCATGGTTGAAAGGGTGAGCATGTTCGGTGCGCCACTTTTCCATGGTTAAAAGGGTGAACATGTTCGGTGCGCCACTTTCCCATGGTTTAAAGGGTAAGCATGTTCGGTGAAGGGGTTTAATTAAGCGACCCAAAAATTGAGGATTGAGGACCCTGACCATCAAATCTTCTAAATCATTTTTAATTCATTAATATCCTAACCTTTTAATATGCTTTTGTTATTATTTGGTTAAGTTACTGACTATGTTTGTACAGTTGGTTTGTGATAAGGAAAGTAAAAGATAACTTAATGGACATGTATTTTTGCAGTTGTTTAAATTTTAAGTTGTTGTCTTTCTGTGTCTCGATTTTCAGTAACTGCAGATATTCTAGAATAATTAAACCTTCATAGATAAGCAAACATTAACCATCAGATATATATATATACTGTGTCGTGTAACATGTGTAAGAAATGTGAATATACATACAGATACTTTGTTATATAGGATGCTATCCACGTCATTAATTTCCCTTCTAAACGTCATAGTGGACGAGAAACATTGTTAAGAAAGACAGCAAACTTACACACACACAAAAGCTGGATTTATTTATCCCAGCATCAGTTACTCAGCAGTGAATATTTGTGTCTTATTCATGATAAAACAAAATATTGAATGTTGTAATTTTTATTTTATTTTTGTGTTGGTTTAAAAATTAAAGTTCATAGAAATGTTCAGCAGTTCGTTTCGACATTTTTGACAATTTAAGGTTATACATTATGATCTTAGTATATTATGATCTTAATATATTATTCTGGTCACACTTTCTAATGGCTTTCATATCCTTTAACTTCTTCAAATATTCTAGTTATTTGAGCGAAGGGGAAATTTTGAAACAATTAGATTTTTTTTATTTACATAAAACCCAAAATATGAGCAAATTATATTTCTAATGTAAATCAATACCACGATTAAAATAGTATAGTCATCGTTAAAAATGTTAAATGTACTCAAGATTTTTTTAAAAAATGACATCATTGTAAGGATTATTAAGTTTAACTGTTTTTTAGAATTGAGATGTAAAACACTGAGCAGACGTAATATAATACACATTGTAAAGGTTAAGAGAAAAGGGTTTGATAGGTCTTTTGTGTTATTTTGGTACACGTATTATTGTGTTTAGTACTACATAATTTAATTTCATATGTGGAATAAAAGTTTAAGAATTTAAAAATAAGATCCGCTATGTAAATAGATTAGAAATGTTAAAACCCACACCAGCCGTTTTGAGAACAAGTTAAAGTAGGCTTAGTTTACATTTACTTTTCATTCAATTCCAATAAATTTATTCCAGTAGTGCAGTGTACGTTAAGCTACATTCTACTCAATGGTTGATTTTGTTTCTAAGTTTTATCCTGAAAAATCCTTTCCTAAGAAACAGTGGCTTAGCTGCAAATTACACGTGCTTCCAGTTAAAATTCAGAGATCAATTCTTTTAGTGCGCATCGAATAGATAGATAACTCATTTTGGAAATTAATAATCAAAGAAATATAAAAGTAAATTGAAATATATTTGCCTTGAATAGTTTATTAAATGATTCATGATTACGGGTTCTTTGATTGTTAACATTTTCTGGATTTCTTTTTGTCTAGATAATGGTATGGGAACGACAAAAAGGTTTTGAGCACAATCAGCCTCTAGGAACAGTAGAAATCGAATTGGACAGATTAGACTTTTCCAGACTAATGCTATGCTGGTATCCGTTATATCCATACATACCTGCAGAGGTGGATTCCAATGAATCTCCATGATTTTTAATTTTTACGCAAAATAACCTTTAGCGCCTTGTCGAAATGTGCACCAAAAGTTAACCCTTTTACTACCAGACAGCTTTTATTGGCCATATGTTTTTGTCACATACAGAACCTTGTCCAACCACAATTGAAGTATTGAGTTCATTTGATTATGATAATTAAAACTCAGTAGTTTTAAACAGAGAATCTATTATTTTAATGGAACGAAACAACAGAATAGTGAAAGTTATTGTTTTTTATGCCATTTCCTTCTTGGAATTTTTTTAAAATTCAAAACTGTAACTGGCATCTAATCGCAAGAACTTGTTTGTTTGTTTTTGAATTTCGAGCAAAGCAACACGAGGGCTATCTGCGCTATCCGTCCCTAATTTAGCAGTGTAAGACTAGAGAGAAAGCAGCTAGTCATTACCACCCACCGCCAACTCTTGGGCTACTCTTTTACCAACGAATAGTGGGATTGGCAGTCACGTTATAAT
This sequence comes from Tachypleus tridentatus, assembly GCF_004210375.1. Taxonomy (NCBI): domain Eukaryota; kingdom Metazoa; phylum Arthropoda; class Merostomata; order Xiphosura; family Limulidae; genus Tachypleus; species Tachypleus tridentatus. The sequence goes on from NC_134836.1 coordinate 30,158,295, forward strand.
GCCCGTACGATTCAAAGTGTGAGCATGTTTGGTGTGACGGGGATTCGAATCAGCGACCCTCAGATTATGAGTCGAACGCCTCAGCCACCTGGCCATGCCGGGCTTCTAAGAACTTACGAAAGAAAGCAAAGAAGAATATGTTATTACATAGTATGTTAACCACACTACATATGCCATATCCATTGGCGACAATGGTTTTTTGATTAATACCAAAACTTATGAGGCTGGCTGGAATACGACAAATATAGTAGTGGTCGAGGTGCTTACCATCATTTAATGAACAACTGTTAGGGTGCGAACCAAATTAAATTAATTAATTGTAAGTATTATCAGTTTTACTTAAGTCATTTACAAGTTCGGTTTTTGGTAACTATTAATTATACATTATTTAATGTTAATGGTAACAATAAATTATACATTATTTAATGTTAATGGTAACAATTAATTATACATTATTTAATGTTAATGGTAACAATTAATTATACATTATTTAATGTTAATGGTAACAATAAATTATACACTATTTAATGTTAATTGTAACAATTAATTATACATTATTTAATGTTAATGGTAACAATTAATTATACATTATTTAATGTTAATGGTAACAATTAATTATACATTATTTAATGTTAATGCCGGTTATTAACTATTGCCATTTTATTTGAATTAACTTTACTATCATTCAGAATAACTGGCGAACCAGCAGGCTAGTTTATGGTTTTTCCAAGCCTTTTCAGCACAGGACCCCCAAAACCCATAGAAACACCCCCCAGTGAATGTATAGAAACTGAGTACCTTAACAGTGCTGTGTATTTGTTGTGACCTCCCATGAAATTCAGACTCCAGCTTGAGGAACCCCTGGACTAGTCAACATTACAGATTAAAATTTATTCACTACATCTGAACGACCAAACCCGACTCTATACATTTTAATTTGATTAACATTATTTTATTTCACTTTGAAGTTTACTTCGTATAAAATGAGAGAATTATATTTTAACTGGAGGTATGTGTTTGACGTAATTACTATAAAATTGAGTTTTGTCTTTTCGGTACAAATTAACCATTGAGACTAAAAAAACTTGACTTGCGTTATGATATTTCACGTAGCGTATTCGTCATAATGTAAACTATTATCATAATTTATTAACTAAAATATCTTTGCCTAATTTTAACACGTTCTTCTTTAATTCAGTTTGCTCTACTAATTCAGAAAACGACAGTAATTTGTTCAACTAAAGTGATATAAAATACAGTGGGTTTATAATGGAAAACCTTGTGTTGGAATGTTTGGATAGTAGCTATTTCGTTTCCATCGTTTACGGACTTACAAAGCTACAATTCTAGGCTCGGTTCTCTGTGGTGCATAGAGAGAAAATAGTTCATTGTATAGCTTTGTACAAAGCAAACAGCCTTTTCCACTCTCACTGTTTGAGAGTTTAGAACTGAAATGTTCTAAGTTCATCATTGATTAACTTAAATAGTTATCTAATTAGGTCTTTATCTTGTAAGTTAGTTTTAACATCCTTAACATTAATTAAAGATGGTCACCCTCTTCAAAATGAAATATCATAATAAACATCAATTTCACCCTACTCCCTCGTTTAGGCTATTTACTAATGGGCAAAGTTAACACAAGCGTAATGCAGTCTGTAAGTGGAAAACTAGAGAGTCTCGACTCCACTTTAACTTGAAAAAGCAGAATGCATGCTGCAGTCCCCTGGAGGGTCAGCAGTAAGGTTCAAACTTACTCCGCTAAAATTTGGAGTTCGATTGGCCCTTCTGTAACTCCAAACTTCTAAATACCAGTAGATTTGCCCCAGAAAACAAATAAATAAAGTTGTGTGTACGCGGGCAAGTAAAATTAATAGTCGAGAAGTTCATTGAAAAATATCGGAATATTTCAGGCTTACCTGTATATTTAATAATATACTGTATATCAACAACATCTTCAAATAATCTGTTATTTAATCATTGTAGGCCTGTTCTTTGAACTTTACCCTCCAGTGGCACAGTGGTATGTTTGCGAGCATATACTGCTACAAATGGGGTTTCTATAATCGTGGAAGGCAGAGTAGAGATAGCCCATCCTGTAGCTTTGTACATAATGACAAAACAAAATTAGTATTGTTGTAAGTTCACTGACAGTAACTACCTCTGGAAGACATAATTATGTGTCTAAAAATAAAATGTTTTTAGAACTCTCTTTTAGGCCCATTCTTTCAGCTGTGCTTCTTTGGCTACGTTAATTGTTTTACTTTTTCTCAACATTTAATTGTATACACATATATAATATCTGCGTTAAGATCTAACAAGGTCTTAATCATTTGTGCTGCCATCTAGTGTGAAATATCAAAAAAAGGATTCATGGGGTTATCCTTCATCCTGAGGATTGACTTCTATGGTTTTCCGTTGTTTTTTTATTCCTCGCACCACCTTTTCTAATTATTCTCGTCTCGATCCATTTTTAATGTCATCGAAGCAAACAAATCTTCATTTTCATCTTGCACTTCCAATTCTAACTTTCCAATAAAATATCTGCCAACCTTCCCTCAGATTAAATAAGTCTCTGCTCGTTTCAATACTTCGTTAGTTTTATTTTCTTATGGTTGATATTCATCATTCGTCTATACCTCCAAACTTCAAATGTTTCAAACTGTCGTTTCATTTCAACAGTAAGGTCCAAATATCCATCCCGTAAAGTAGCACTAGCCATACATAACATTTTAGTGAAATAATACCTAAAAGTTTGAAAAGAAAACCAAACTTAATGCAATATTATTTTAACCAGTTTATGTACCGGTAAAATTAAGTTATAAATTTGGTACTTGCCAATTATATTTTTTTTTATTCTTAACAGCCCACGTTTTCCACTCATATTTTCTGTAATTCACTGAATTCATTAACGTAAGTTTCCAATGGTACAGTGGTTAGTTTGCGAACACACAACGCCAAAATCCGGGATTCGATTCTCGGGGTGGACCTATCAAATAGTTCAACATGGCTTTTCTCTAAAAGAATAGACAAAAAAACGTAAACGGTAAAATTAAACTACATACAATCAAATTGATCCAGGCGTATTTCTTGTTGTGTGTAATTACGTACTTAGTGTATTAAATTCTACCCCTTCAAGTTTCAGTTAATGTGTTCTCATCAATTTCAGTTTCAACATTTCCAGTTATGTTTTTTACAGTAGCTCAATCCTTTTATAATTTGCTGGTAGTCAGTCAAGTTAGTTGCACCACATGAACTTTGGAATATTGAAAGTGTTCCTCGAGCTGAAAAAGTTTCAAAACTACTGCTTTACTACTTATGTATCGTACCGTCTCTTATAATGTGTACAATATGTGTCGTACCGTATTCTGTGACATACCTTTCAGTGTGTATCATATGGTAGTCTTTATAATGTCTTACAATAAGTATATTACTTCATACACTATTTTACAAAGTGTACCTTATTCTGCGTTTATTTCTCTTCTCATGTTTTGCATTTGTGTTAAATCTTTTACAAGCTAGCATTTTATATTTTCTTTTATCCCTGAGGCAAAATTCTTACAGTGATGAAAGACGCCGAAGAACTATGTCGTGAAGAATAAGAACAAAAGTTAATTGTTTATTATTTACAATAGTTAAACAGTATTATCACAGCTAGAAATTCGTGAACTACGAAAAAGCGATAGATGAGTTGTTGTTTTTTAAGTAGTGTCTTACTTTGTTAATCAGAAAACACATGGACCTCTATTTAAATACGCTAGGTGGTATAGTGTATGTATTACTTACACAGAATATATTGAGTCAAATTACTTAGAGTCGCAAAACTTGCGTGTATAAACATAGAAATAATGCTACATCACTCTTTTAGGCTTAATGAATTCACGAATTTAATACAAAAAGGATTAACGAATTCAAAACGTTTCTTGAAATTTGCAATTTATTTTTATTTATTTATCAGTTGTGTTTTTTTTTTTGCTGATGAATTGCACAGACATAACTTTAAGAGTTGTTAACTTATTGATAAAATTTGCTTATTTTTTCAAAATATTTCCTTGAAAATGTCGTTAAAAATGTTGTATAAGCTTGTCTTCAGTAACTGCCTTTGATGTACCGTTCTGGTTAAAAAATTGCAAGAACGTTGTCGTCAGTAGTTTTCAATATTTTAAAACTCAATGATGTGTTAACAGGTGCCGCCACTGGCAAGGTATTCAGCTTTTATGCATTTGTATGCGTGTGTCTCTATACATAATGAACATACATTTTAGTGAAATCGGACATTATGATATTATTTTGTATAATATAACGTAATGTGATTTGTAATTTTTATACATTGTATTTGTATTATAAATATATATAAATATTTAATGAATGGTTATTGTCAATTTGATATTCATTATATCTGGAAGATTCATGTCTTGTCATCCCTAAACTGTTTACTCTTTGTCATATATTTATTTGTTCTTGAAACAGGGTTATTTTGTGTTATTTGTGCACTATATACAGTTTATATTATTAATGCTGCGTCATTTTTTGACATAAATACAAAATGTTTTTTGCATATATTTTACTGTATTTGTTTTACATGTAAGGAATAAATCTCAGTGCTTGTCATGAAATAAATAAAAAACGTTGAATTTATCCAAACAGTGTGATTTGTGTTAATAAACCAAGTATTTTTGTAATTCTATTCCTTCTTCCATTTGACGTCACATGAAGGGTTATGCAAAGTGAGTGCTAGCTTTCTCCAGATTTTGTCGAACATATAATTAAAAACACTCCAACAGTGTTAAGTAAAACACTTTTATACGAGGATTTGAAATACAAAATATTTAATTTTATTAGATCACCTACAAATATATACTATTGTTGTTGTTTTTTAAATCGTTGACCTTCGTATAATTGCCGGGAGGTCCTGTAAACGAGGCTGTTTAAGAAAACAGTGTGATTTACAAAATGAGTTCATAAAAATTACTTAACCATCTCCAGATAGAAAATATGTTGCTCCAGATCAGGAGTTCTGGGCACCTTTGGTACACATTGCACTTATAATACTGATGTCTAGTCAGGACTGGTAAGTAGCTTTAGGGAGAAGAACATGTAGCTTTCCAAGCACTTAATAATCAAATACATTTTAATGTTCGAATGATTATCAATTTTCTAAGTCTGTTTCCGACTTTTACACACATTCTAACGACCCATGGGTTGAAGAATGACTCTGCCTTTGGAATTACGTTTCACATGTCGAAATATGATATGTTTTGTGGAATTAAATGATTTTGTATTCACAATAAAAAGCATAATAAGTGTTACATTTGTGAAACATAAGAAGTTGTTCCCCGTTAGATCAACGATAAATTTACGGAATTACAACGTGTGAGTCGTCACTGTGGACATATCACAGATAGCCATTGTGTAGCTATGGTCTAAAAATAAACAACAGCACATGAAGTCAAAATAATAGTAATAATGGTGTCTAACTTATTTTTACGTTGAAAAATATTTTTGGATATAAAAAAAAGTTACATGAAATCAAGAAAGTTGTTTAAAACTATGCATCATGGGAATACATCTAATAATATTTTGTAATCTGATTGAATGGTATTAAACGGAGATAAGGGTTAAAACAATTACTGTTTCGTCTAGTAACTGCAAGCCTGAAGCAGGCTTTATGTAACAAAGTTCGATGCATCCTCAAAATGTGAGTTACTTAATTTATTTTTCAAAATGAAAGGATAGCAGTACGCTTACTTTCAAACTTTGTATTCCTTGAAAACAAGAATAAAAAAATTGTTCACTAGTATTAAAAATCCAGAATTTCATCGCTAAATAACGCTGCAATATACTATTTTCAAGGACTTACAAATAGGTCGAACAAACAAAAGGAATATGTTTAACTGCAGGTCATGATTGAGTCCCCACTGTGGACAAATCGCAGATAGCCATTGTGTAGGTTTGGTCTAAAAATATAAATAACAGCATATGATGTTAGAATATGTAACAATAATAACAATGCACAACCCATTTTAAAATTATAAACGTTTTGATTTTAGAGATAATACTTTTCTCAGATAGCTATTTAAACATTTTTTTACACATCTGACTTTAAAAACTCTTTATAATATTTAATTAATCATATTTAAGCATAAGACATATCTTTAACAAAACGTACTTTCCTCTATTTAAGACTGTATTGTGTTTTTACTAATAACCATAACAATTAAAAACTTTCATAAATAACACATAACTTACCTTTCGGAAATATAAGAAAGAAAAGTAAAATTAAATTAATAGTGTGTTTTTTTCTATTTCAAAAAGGCGCGAAATTTTACATTCAGGGTTGTTTATTACAAAAGATTATAATAAAATTTACCAAAACGTGTGTTTGTTTTCTTACAGCAAAGCCACATCCGGCGTTCTGGGGAGTCTACTAATGCGAATCGAACCGCTGATTTCAGCGTTGTAAATGCGTAAACTTAGCGCTGTACCTGTGGTGTACTACAAAAATGTATATTAAATGGTTACCTTTATAAAAAGGTATTACCCATCAAACTGCAGAAAGAAACGTTCTTAGAGTTGATTACCTCTACGTTACTAAACACTGTTTCAGATAAAATAAGTTAATTAGTTACTTGCATCTACAAGTTTAGTAACTACAATTAAAAATATAATCAAATTTAAAGATATTGTATTAAAGGTAAACGGTTTTAAGTATGTCGTTTATACACGTGTTATATCATGAAAAATATTAGGTCAGCGTCAAAGACGCTATTCTTAAAAGATATGTTCTTAAAAATTGGAATTATATAGTATAATGAATGAATCGAGCACTAGAAATTTCTACACTGACATCGCAATTTCAATATTATAGCCAGTGCTGAAATTGAGTAGTTTGAGACAACGAACTGATTCCTTTATCCACGTCTAAAGCAATTATTTGGTCAAACAGAACTCGACTACGTGTTGATCGTAGCTGTTGCGTTTCTTGTACTCATTCAGTTTACAATTAAGAATCACTGCGCACAGATAGCTCCATTTGTAGTTTTGCGCAATATTCCGAAATAAAAGAAATTATTCTATTTCTTCTGAATTATTTACATTAAAAATAGATAAACGTAATCATAACTAATCAGTAAATTAATTCAACTACTTAGGGCAGAGGTATGACTAATTGATACATTAAAATATTCCATTAGGGAAATTTCAGAATGAAACATAAAAAGTGTGATTGGATTTTTGTTGTTGTTCTTGAAGTTTTCCCAAAGTTAGTCGAGAGCTATCTCCATTAGTCTTTCTAAATTTTGTAGTGATAAACTAGAAATAAGAAAACTAGCCAATACCAGTTACTGCCAGCGCTTGAGCTATTTTTAACTAATGCAAATATGATTGATCGCTGCGCCATAACATTCCCATGGTTGAAAGGGTGAGCATGTTCGGTGCGCCACTTTTCCATGGTTAAAAGGGTGAACATGTTCGGTGCGCCACTTTCCCATGGTTTAAAGGGTAAGCATGTTCGGTGAAGGGGTTTAATTAAGCGACCCAAAAATTGAGGATTGAGGACCCTGACCATCAAATCTTCTAAATCATTTTTAATTCATTAATATCCTAACCTTTTAATATGCTTTTGTTATTATTTGGTTAAGTTACTGACTATGTTTGTACAGTTGGTTTGTGATAAGGAAAGTAAAAGATAACTTAATGGACATGTATTTTTGCAGTTGTTTAAATTTTAAGTTGTTGTCTTTCTGTGTCTCGATTTTCAGTAACTGCAGATATTCTAGAATAATTAAACCTTCATAGATAAGCAAACATTAACCATCAGATATATATATATACTGTGTCGTGTAACATGTGTAAGAAATGTGAATATACATACAGATACTTTGTTATATAGGATGCTATCCACGTCATTAATTTCCCTTCTAAACGTCATAGTGGACGAGAAACATTGTTAAGAAAGACAGCAAACTTACACACACACAAAAGCTGGATTTATTTATCCCAGCATCAGTTACTCAGCAGTGAATATTTGTGTCTTATTCATGATAAAACAAAATATTGAATGTTGTAATTTTATTTTATTTTTGTGTTGGTTTAAAAATTAAAGTTCATAGAAATGTTCAGCAGTTCGTTTCGACATTTTTGACAATTTAAGGTTATACATTATGATCTTAGTATATTATGATCTTAATATATTATTCTGGTCACACTTTCTAATGGCTTTCATATCCTTTAACTTCTTCAAATATTCTAGTTATTTGAGCGAAGGGGAAATTTTGAAACAATTAGATTTTTTTTATTTACATAAAACCCAAAATATGAGCAAATTATATTTCTAATGTAAATCAATACCACGATTAAAATAGTATAGTCATCGTTAAAAATGTTAAATGTACTCAAGATTTTTTTAAAAAATGACATCATTGTAAGGATTATTAAGTTTAACTGTTTTTAGAATTGAGATGTAAAACACTGAGCAGACGTAATATAATACACATTGTAAAGGTTAAGAGAAAAGGGTTTGATAGGTCTTTTGTGTTATTTTGGTACACGTATTATTGTGTTTAGTACTACATAATTTAATTTCATATGTGGAATAAAAGTTTAAGAATTTAAAAATAAGATCCGCTATGTAAATAGATTAGAAATGTTAATACCCACACCAGCCGTTTTGAGAACAAGTTGAAGTAGGCTTAGTTTACATTTACTTTTCATTCAATTCCAATAAATTTATTCCAGTAGTGCAGTGTACGTTAAGCTACATTCTACTCAATGGTTGATTTTGTTTCTAAGTTTTATCCTGAAAAATCCTTTCCTAAGAAACAGTGGCTTAGCTGCAAATTACACGTGCTTCCAGTTAAAATTCAGAGATCAATTCTTTTAGTGCGCATCGAATAGATAGATAACTCATTTTGGAAATTAATAATCAAAGAAATATAAAAGTAAATTGAAATATATTTGCCTTGAATAGTTTATTAAATGATTCATGATTACGGGTTCTTTGATTGCTAACATTTTCTGGATTTCTTTTTGTCTAGATAATGGTATGGGAACGACAAAAAGGGTTTGAGCACAATCAGCCTCTAGGAACAGTAGAAATCGAATTGGACAGATTAGACTTTTCCAGACTAATGCTATGCTGGTATCCGTTATATCCATACATACCTGCAGAGGTGGATTCCAATGAATCTCCATGATTTTTAATTTTTACGCAAAATAACCTTTAGCGCCTTGTCGATATGTGCACCAAAAGTTAACCCTTTTACTACCAGACAGCTTTTATTGGCCATATGTTTTTGTCACATACAGAACCTTGTCCAACCACAATTGAAGTATTGAGTTCATTTGATTATGATAATTAAAACTCAGTAGTTTTAAACAGAGAATCTATTATTTTAATGGAACGAAACAACAGAATAGTGAAAGTTATTGTTTTTTATGCCATTTCCTTCTTGGAATTTTTTTAAAATTCAAAACTGTAACTGGCATCTAATCGCAAGAACTTGTTTGTTTGTTTTTGAATTTCGAGCAAAGCAACACGAGTCATTACCACCCACCGCCAACTCTTGGGCTACTCTTTTACCAACGAATAGTGGGATTGGCAGTCACGTTATAATGCCCGTACGATTCAAAGTGTGAGCATGTTTGGTGTGACGGGGATTCGAATCAGCGACCCTCAGATTATGAGTCGAACGCCTCAACCACCTGGCCATGCCGGGCTTCTAAGAACTTACGAAAGAAAGCAAAGAAGAATATGTTATTACATAGTATGTTAACCACACTACATATGCCATATCTATTGGCGACAATGGTTTTTTGATTAATACCAAAACTTATGAGGCTGGCTGGAATACGACAAATATAGTAGTGGTCGAGGTGCTTACCATCATTTAATGAACAACTGTTAGGGTGCGAACCAAATTAAATTAATTAATTGTAAGTATTATCAGTTTTACTTAAGTCATTTACAAGTTCGGTTTTTGGTAACTATTAATTATACATTATTTAATGTTAATGGTAACAATAAATTATACATTATTTAATGTTAATGGTAACAATTAATTATACATTATTTAATGTTAATGGTAACAATTAATTATACATTATTTAATGTTAATGGTAACAATAAATTATACACTATTTAATGTTAATTGTAACAATTAATTATACATTATTTAATGTTAATGGTAACAATTAATTATACATTATTTAATGTTAATGGTAACAATTAATTATACATTATTTAATGTTAATGCCGGTTATTAACTATTGCCATTTTATTTGAATTAACTTTACTATCATTCAGAATAACTGGCGAACCAGCAGGCTAGTTTATGGTTTTTCCAAGCCTTTTCAGCACAGGACCCCCAAAACCCATAGAAACACCCCCCAGTGAATGTATAGAAACTGAGTACCTTAACAGTGCTGTGTATTTGTTGTGACCTCCCATGAAATTCAGACTCCAGGTTGAGGAACCCCTGGACTAGTCAACATTACAGATTAAAATTTATTCACTACATCTGAACGACGAAACCCGACTCTATACATTTTAATTTGATTAACATTATTTTATTTCACTTTGAAGTTTACTTCGTATAAAATGAGAGAATTATATTTTAACTGGAGGTATGTGTTTGACGTAATTACTATAAAATTGAGTTTTGTCTTTTCGGTACAAATTAACCATCGAGACTAAAAAAACTTGACTTGCGTTATGATATTTCACGTAGCGTATTCGTCATAATGTAAACTATTATCATAATTTATTAACTAAAATATCTTTGCCTAATTTTAACACGTTCTTCTTTAATTCAGTTTGCTCCACTAATTCAGAAAACGACAGTAATTTGTTCAACTAAAGTAATATAAAATACAGTGGGTTTATAATGGAAAACCTTGTGTTGGAATGTTTGGATAGTAGCTATTTCGTTTCCATCGTTTACGGACTTACAAAGCTACAATTCTAGGCTCGGTTCTCTGTGGTGCATAGAGAGAAAATAGTTCATTGTATCGCTTTGTACAAAGCAAACAGCCTTTTCCACTCTCACTGTTTCAGAGTTTAGAACTGAAATGTTCTAAGTTCATCATTGATTAACTTAAATAGTTATCTAATTAGGTCTTTATCTTGTAAGTTAGTTTTAACATCCTTAACATTAATTAAAGATGGTCACCCTCTTCAAAATGAAATATCATAATAAACATCAATTTCACCCTACTCCCTCGTTTAGGCTATTTACTAATGGGCAAAGTTAACACAAGCGTAATGCAGTCTGTAAGTGGAAAACTAGAGAGTCTCGACTCCACTTTAACTTGAAAAAGCAGAATGCATGCTGCAGTCCCCTGGAGGGTCAGCAGTAAGGTTCAAACTTACTCCGCTAAAATTTGGAGTTCGATTGGCCCTTCTGTAACTCCAAACTTCTAAATACCAGTAGATTTGCCCCAGAAAACAAATAAATAAAGTTGTGTGTACGCGGGCAAGTAAAATTAATAGTCGAGAAGTTCATTGAAAAATATCGGAATATTTCAGGCTTACCTGTATATTTAATAACATACTGTATATCAACAACATCTTCAAATAATCTGTTATTTAATCATTGTAGGCCTGTTCTTTGAACTTTACCCTCCAGTGGCACAGTGGTATGTTTGCGAGCATATACTGCTACAAATGGGGTTTCTATAATCGTGGAAGGCAGAGTAGAGATAGCCCATCCTGTAGCTTTGTACATAATGACAAAACAAAATTAGTATTGTTGTAAGTTCACTGACAGTAAGTACCTCTGGAAGACATAATTATATGTCTAAAAATAAAATGTTTTAGAACTCTCTTTTAGGCCCATTCTTTCAGCTGTGCTTCTTTGGCTACGTTAATTGTTTTACTTTTTCTCAACATTTAATTGTATACACATATATAATCTCTGCGTTAAGATCTAACAAGGTCTTAATCATTTGTGCTGCCATCTAGTGTGAAATATCAAAAAAGGGATTCATGGGGTTATCCTTCATCCTGAGGATTGACTTCTATGGTTTTCCGTTGTTTTTTTATTCCTCGCACCACCTTTTCTAATTATTCTCGTCTCGATCCATTTTTAATGTCATCGAAGCAAACAAATCTTCATTTTCATCTTGCACTTCCAATTCTAACTTTCCAATAAAATATCTGCCAACCTTCCCTCAGATTAAATAAGTCTCTGCTCGTTTCAATACTTCGTTAGTTTTATTTTCTGTATGGTTGATATTCATCATTCGTCTATACCTCCAAACTTCAAATGTTTCAAACTGTCGTTTCATTTCAACAGTAAGGTCCAAATATCCATCCCGTAAAGTAGCACTAGCCATACATAACATTTTAGTGAAATAATACCTAAAAGTTTGAAAAGAAAACCAAACTTAATGCAATATTATTTAAACCAGTTTATGTACCGGTAAAATTAAGTTATAAATTTGGTACTTGCCAATTATGTTTTTTTTATTCTTAGCAGCCCACGTTTTCCACTCATATTTTCTGTAATTCACTGAATTCATTAACGTAAGTTTCCAATGGTACAGTGGTTAGTTTGCGAACACACAACGCCAAAATCCGGGATTCGATTCTCGGGGTGGACCTATCAAATAGTTCAACATGGCTTTTCTCTAAAAGAATAGACAAAAAAACGTAAACGGTAAAATTAAACTACATACAATCAAATTGATCCAGGCGTATTTCTTGTTGTGTGTAATTACGTACTTAGTGTATTAAATTCTACCCCTTCAAGTTTCAGTTAATGTGTTCTCATCAATTTCAGTTTCAACATTTCCAGTTATGTTTTTTACAGTAGCTCAATCCTTTTATAATTTGCTGGTAGTCAGTCAAGTTAGTTGTACCACATGAACTTTGGAATATTGAAAGTGTTCCTCGAGCTGAAAAAGTTTCAAAACTACTGCTTTACTACTTATGTATCGTACCGTCTCTTATAATGTGTACAATATGTGTCGTACCGTATTCTGTGACATACCTTTCAGTGTGTATCATATGGTAGTCTTTATAATGTCTTACAATAAGTATATTACTTCATACACTATTTTACAAAGTGTACCTTATTCTGCGTTTATTTCTCTTCTTATGTTTTGCATTTGTGTTAAATCTTTTACAAGCTAGCATTTTATATTTTCTTTTATCCCTGAGGCAAAATTCTTACAGTGATGAAAGACGCCGAAGAACTATGTCGTGAAGAATAAGAACAAAAGTTAAACAGTATTATCACAGCTAGAAATTCGTGAACTACAAAAAAAGCGATAGATGAGTTGTTGTTTTTTAAGTAGTGTCTTACTTTGTTAATCAGAAAACACATGGACCTCTATTTAAATACGCTAGGTGGTATAGTGTATGTATTACCTACACAGAATATATTGAGTCAAATTACTTAGAGTCGCAAAACTTGCGTGTATAAACATAGAAATAATGCTACATCACTCTTTTAGGCTTAATGAATTCACGAATTTAATACGAAAAGGCTTAACGAATTCAAAACGTTTCTTGAAATTTGCAATTTATTTTTATTTATTTATCAGTTGTTTTTTTTTTGCTGATGAATTGCACAGACATAACTTTAAGAGTTGTTAACTTATTGATAAAATTTGCTTATTTTTTCAAAATATTTCCTTGAAAAGTTCGTTAAAAATGTTGTATAAGCTTGTCTTCAGTAACTGCCTTTGATGTACCGTTCTGGTTAAAAAATTGCAAGAACGTTGTCGTCAGTAGTTTTCAATATTTTAAAACTCAATGATGTGTTAACAGGTGCCGCCACTGGCAAGGTATTCAGCTTTTATGCATTTGTATGCGTGTGTCTCTATACATAATGAACATACATTTTAGTGAAATCGGACATTATGATATTATTTTGTATAATATAACGTAATGTGATTTGTAATTTTTATACATTGTATTTGTATTATAAATATATATAAATATTTAATGAATGGTTATTGTCAATTTGATATTCATTATATCTGGAAGATTCATGTCTTGTCATCCCTAAACTGTTTACTTTTTGTCATATATTTATTTGTTCTTGAAACAGGGTTATTTTGTGTTATTTGTGCAGTACATACAGTTTATATTATTAATGCTGCGTCATTTTTTGACATAAATACAAAATGTTTTTGCATATATTTTACTGTATTTGTTTTACATGTAAGGAATAAATCTCAGTGCTTGTCATGAAATAAATAAAAAACGTTGAATTTATCCAAACAGTGTGATTTGTGTTAATAAACCAAGTATTTTTGTAATTCTATTCCTTCTTCCATTTAACGTCACATGAAGGGTTATGCAAAGTGAGTGCTAGCTTTCTCCAGATTTTGTCGAACATATAATTAAAAACACTCCAACAGTGTTAAGTAAAACACTTTTATACGAGGATTTGAAATACAAACTATTTAATTTTATTAGATCACCTACAAATATATACTATTGTTGTTGTTTTCCAAATCGTTGACCTTCGTATAATTGCCGAGAAGTCCTGTAAACGAGGCTGTTTAAGAAAACAGTGTGATTTACAAAATGAGTTCATAAAAATTACTTAACCATCTCCAGATAGAAAATATGTTGCTCCAGATCAGGAGTTCTGGGCACCTTTGGTACACATTGCACTTATAATACTGATGTCTAGTCAGGACTGGTAAGTAGCTTTAGGGAGAAGAACATGTAGTTTACCAAGCACTTAATAATCAAATACATTTTAATGTTCGAATGATTATCAATTTTCTAAGTCTGTTTCCGACTTTTACACACATTCTAACGACCCATGGGTTGAAGAATGACCCTGCCTTTGGAATTACGTTTCACATGTCGAAATATGATATGTTTTGTGGAATTAAATGATTTTGTATTCACAATAAAAAGCATAATAAGTGTTACATTTGTGAAACATAAGAAGTTGTTCCCCGTTAGATCAACGATAAATTTACGGAATTACAACGTGTGAGTCGTCACTGTGGACATATCACAGATAGCCATTGTGTAGCTATGCTCTAAAAATAAACAACAGCACATGAAGTCAAAATAATAGTAATAATGGTGTCTAACTTATTTTTACGTTGAAAAATATTTTTGGATATAAAAAAAGTTACATGAAATCAAGAAAGTTGTTTAAAACTATGCATCATGGGAATACATCTAATAATATTTTGTAATCTGATTGAATGGTATTAAACGGAGATAAGGGTTAAAACAATTACTGTTTCGTCTAGTAACTGCAAGCCTGAAGCAGGCTTTATGTAACAAAGTTCGATGCATCCTCAAAATGTGAGTTACTTAATTTATTTTTCAAAATGAAAGGATAGCAGTACGCTTACTTTCAAACTTTGTATTCCTTGAAAACAAGAATAAAAAAATTGTTCACTAGTATTAAAAATCCAGAATTTCTTCGCTAAATAACGCTGCATTATACTGTTTTCAAGGATTTACAAATAGGTCGAACAAACAAAAGGAATATGTTTAACTGTAGGTCATGATTGAGTCCCCACTGTGGACAAATCGCAGATAGCCATTGTGTAGCTTTGGTCTAAAAATATAAATAACAGCATATGATGTTAGAATATGTAACAATAATAACAATGCACAACCCATTTTAAAATTATAAACGTTTTGATTTTAGAGATAATACTTTTCTCAGATAGCTATTTAAACATTTTTTTACACATCTGACTTTAAAAACTCTTTATAATATTTAATTAATCATATTTAAGCATAAGACATATCTTTAACAAAACGTACTTTCCTCTATTTAAGACTGGATTGTGTTTTTACTAATAACCATAACAATTAAAAACTTTCATAAATAACACATAACTTACCTTTCGGAAATATAAGAAAGAAAAGTAAAATTAAATTAATAGTGTGTTTTTTTCTATTTCAAAAAGGCGCGAAATTTTACATTCAGGGTTGTTTATTACAAAAGATTATAATAAAATTTACCAAAACGTGTGTTTGTTTTCTTACAGCAAAGCCACATCCGGCGTTCTGGGGAGTCTACTAATGCGAATCGAACCGCTGATTTCAGCGTTGTAAATGCGTAAACTTAGCGCTGTACCTGTGGTGTACTACAAAAATGTATGTTAAATGGTTACCTTTATAAAAAGGTATTACCCATCAAACTGCAGAAAGAAACGTTCTTAGAGTTGATTACCTCTACGTTACTAAACACTGTCTCAGATAAAATAAGTTAATTAGTTACTTGCATCTACAAGTTTAGTAACTACAATTAAAAATATAATCAAATTTAAAGATATTGTATTAAAGGTAAACGGTTTTAAGTATGTCGTTTATACACGTGTTATATCATGAAAAATATTAGGTCAGCGTCAAAGACGCTGTTCTTAAAAGATATGTTCTTAAAAATTGGAATTATATAGTATAATGAATGAATCGAGCACTAGAAATTTCTACACTGACATCGCAATTTCAATATTATAGCCAGTGCTGAAATTGAGTAGTTTGAGACAACGAACTGATTCCTTTATCCACGTCTAAACCAAGAATTCACCGTAATTTCTTCAACTTTACTTTCTAATTCTAGCTGACGTTTCTCAGTATTATCCTGTTTCTTTTTACGTTCAGTCGATGCTGAGAAGTGGTACAGTTGACAAGTCGTGAGTTCCATTACACTCTTTGAAGTAGAAGCTTTAGTATTTAGTTTAGGTTCCAGATTAATTATGAATAACATAGACGCAATGATGTCCCAGTTAAAGAATTGCCTTACACTCAAGTCACAGCCCATTTCACCTTTCGCTAAAAGCCATTTACAGACGATACTAACATATGACCCTTATGTTTCAGTGGAATAACTGCTAGTTCAGACATTTTTGTGGTATATTCTTTATATTGTCTTTACTATAATATATTTTACTTCCCATTAGTGAGGCCCGGCATGGCCAAGCGTGTTAAGGCGTGCGACTTGTAATCTGAGGGTCGCGGGTTCGCATCCTGGTCGCGCCAAACATGCTCGCCCTTCCAGCCATGGGGGTGTTATAATGTGACGGTCAATCCCACTATTCGTTGGTAAGAGAGTAACCTAAGAGTTGTCGGAGGATGGTGATGACTAGCTGCCTTCCCTCTAGTCTTACACTGCTAAATTAGGGACGGCTAGCACAGATAGCCCTCGAGTAGCTTTGTGCGAAATTCCAAAAAAAAAAAAAAAACCGTTAGCAAAGTTCTGGTTCCTTAACAGACCTAACTACGAACCACAACAGTTAAAACAATTACTGTTTCGTCTAGTAACTGCAAGCCTGAAGCAGGCTTTATGTAACAAAGTTCGATGCATCCTCAAAATGTGAGTTACTTAATTTATTTTTCAAAATGAAAGGATAGCTGTACGCTTACTTTCAAACTTTGTATTCCTTGAAAACAAGAATAAAAAAAATTATATTTTCAAATTAATAAAGTCTCATCATTTAAGTTTTATTTAAATTTTTAAAAGAGTTTTTATATAACTGAAAAATAAGGAAAAATTATAGTCGTAAACAAAAAAATTATTTTTCAAGTTATTTTGTGAATTCAGTGTATCAACCAGTTATGTTATATAGAGTATCATTATTAATGACCATAATACAGTTGAAAAATATACAGCAATTATGAACATTTGGTCTTGCGTCTAATTCCTAAGAAATAGCATTTTGCTTCTAGATTGTTTTTATATTTGGAAAACTTGGTACATCAACTGCAATGTTTAATTGTTCTTTAACTCAACTAGAAAGGTACTTTACTATGTAAAATAATTTATTTCAGACGAGTCTCCGATTTATTATATTACGTCCGTTAACGGATTACTATTTCAAGTTACCGGAAATTTGAATTTAGTAGTTAATTTACTGTTAATATGTATCAAATTTATGTTATTTGCCAATAAGATTGATACAAAAACAGTTTCCTTTTTTAATACAAATATATTTTGATATACAATGATAATACAATACAATTTATAATAATGGTTATTACTAATAGTTATTACAAATGATGGTTTATATACAAGAGTTTTACAAACTTACAAACAAAACTGAGTTTTATCTCCGGTCTAGAACTGATTTTTTTTTTATCGACTGTCCAGGTCCACCACGAGCAAATCAATTTTATATTGTTACCCTAGCCTAAGCTAACGCTGTCTTTTTCTTGGCTGGTCTCACACCAGCTATAAACTGACTCTTTCCAGCAAAGATTTTTAATGTCTGAAGTAATTTAATGAAAATGAATGGTTTGTAATGTTCGAATCTTATAAATGTTCCTGGTCAAATTCTGTAGTTTGCCTATTAATAGACGTTAATCTAATTTATAGCGTACTGAGTGAAGCTGTTCAATAATATTCCCATTCTCTCTTGGTTTGACCCCCGCTAGTACAGCGGTATGTCTACGGATTTACAAGGCTACAATCAGCGGTTCGCTTCCCCTCTGTGAGCTCAGCAGATAGCCAGATGTGGCTTTGCTATAAAAAAACCCACGTTAAACACACATTCTCTCTAGGCTTGCCGATTTTTACATACCAGTAAAGCAAGTTTCTAGAACTATCAAAAATATTCTAGAGTACTTTCATCAAATAAGTATTGTTGACTTTTTCACACATAAACGTTCAACAATGTTCGAGGACAGGCGGGACTTGTGCAATATGTTAAGAATATATGTTACGGTCAACAAAAAACTATACAAAAACAAGCGTAGACACTAAAATAAATGTACAAGGGTAAATTCAGTACAACTTATATTAAAACCTTAATCATTAGTCTAGTTTGTTTGTTTTTCTTCCCCCAGTAACTATAGTCTTAAAACATTAAAAATAAAACAATATAAAGTTCCAAATATGAAATAATTAATAATTGGAATCAAGTTGTCGTTTTCAGTCAGGTATAAGTAGTAGTGCAACTTTAATTTTGATGAAAATTCCACGTAAATAAAAACAATATATTAGAGAATACAAACCACTCCTGTACTATCAAAACTAAATGATAGAGATGATTAATAAGGTGAAAAATGAATTAATTCTTACAAATTAGACCCAATGTATCTCACACACACACATTTATACCGTGTGGTAAACTTAAAGTATATAATCAGACCCATAACGTCTGAAACAGAAACTTCTGAATAGCTTAGCACTAAAGTTGCGCCAAAACTATTTTTTTGATCATTTCTCCAGAGGTCAAGGATGGTCTGTGTGTTTTACAAAACTTCGAATATTTAATTAAAATTCTACGATTTCGTTTATTTTTAAACACTTAGGAGTCTTTATGTTCTAATTCATATTTTCTTATGAAACGGCAGGATTTTTTCGCCTCCGAAAAATGAGTCGAATAGTTCAATATAGGTTTTACTGATTTTTAAGGTAACTTCTAATCGTCACGCAATAACTCGGTTTTCAAGGAAGGTGTGTATGGCCATGGATCAGAAGAAATTCTGTATTACCAACAACAATGGTCGGCGTGACAATTCTGTGTCGATAACAGCAATGGTCAATCTGTTTTTATAGTAACGTTAGCTCGATGAATACCCATACGTATTTTAAAAAAATCAGTGATAGCAGTGACATATTGATAACGCTTTTTGTCATCATAACTCCAAAATGACACTTAATTCGTTAACATGTTCATGTAATATGATTTATACTGCTGTTTTTCTATATTGCAGTTTTTCATTTACAATTTAATTGAGTATGTTTTTCACCTGGCCTGTAGAATGAACTTACAGAATGGTCTTCTTTTCATGAGGTCTGTCGTCACGTGTCTCTCCACGCATGTAAAAGAACACTTACTTTCAGAATTATGAATCCATTCATTAACGTTAACCATATATTAGCAGTCTGTTTACACCACCACAACAAAAGCTGCAGATATATAACGTTTAGTATTTACTTGTGCATTCATATATCACGTTTCATCTGACAATGCTTATTTATTTTATTTGATATACAGCTGAAACTAAGTGCAACTTATGAAGTGTAGCGGTGATTTTAAAACTAAAGCAGGTTTAGATTTTACTTTTCTCAATAGTTGGTGTATTAGAACAGTCTTGAAGGACTAAACGGTTCACATTGGCTGTAAATTATTATACCATTCATTACCGATAAAGTCCCTATATGGTATCATATTTTGTAATTTTTTATTCTTTTTCTATTACAAATACTTATTGTAAGGAATACGGGCCCGGCATGGCCAAGCGTGTTAAGGCGTGCGACTCGTAATCTGAGGGTCGCGAGTTCGCATTCCCGTCGCGCCAAACATGCTCACCCTTTCAGCCGTGGGGTCGTTATAATGTGTCATTCAATCCCACTATTATTTGGTAAAAGAGTAGCCCAATAGTTGGCGGTGGGTGGTGATGACTAGCTGCCTTCCCTCTAGTCTTACACCGCTAAATTAGGGACGGCTAGCACAGATAGCCCTCGAGTAGCTTTGTGCGAAATTCAAAAACAAACAAACGATAGAAGCAGAGCCGTTGTGGATGTAAACACTCAACTTCGTACACCTTTGATATTCCAAGATGGCTGACTAGCGTAACACCAGTGTCATTATTCCAAAGTCATTATTCGTTATGACAATAAGTTGACAACCTTGATTGATAACTGTAATGTGATATACATTATTAGTTTATAGTGATGATTCAATCGCCTATTAACAATGAATGTAAACAATAGTTTGAAAGCTATATATATGTATATAAACACACACATATGTATCTCTATAGGGAAAACGAGTGTCAAATCAGAAAAACAAAAACTTTATATTTACGCTGTCTTTATGTTGCAGTATCTCAGATAATCCACTTTCATTAACCAAAAGTCTCATCGCGATAAGTGACGTGGAACTCCACATCCGCCTATTGTTTCATATAATGAATTGCTAAAATACACCAAAAAAGAAAAAAGGAAGAAAGAAACAAATCCTCGATGAATACAACTTGAGCAACCTATCGCCTTACACATCCTGTCGGGGTCAGCCTGTGACGTCAGATCCGAGAATGAATAGCATTCCTCTCAAGGGATTTGCTAATTTTCATGTTTACATTGATATGTACAGTTTTTAATTGCTCTTTTATTGCAACAGTGATTCTCTATTTATTTATTTCTTATCACACTACTGCTTTTAAACACGATACATTTTATATTAGCTTTGAAACATACGTAGTTCCATTAAATCGCAAGTTGGTTATAATTAAACATAGGTAGTTAACGTCTCTATTCATAGATGTACCTTGAACTTTCAGCTTCGAGTAAGATTTGTACATGTCTTTACTGCTGGACCGTAATAGTCGGTTTACAGCAAGTTGTATGTGACTGCATTTGTAGACTTGTACGCTAGGTTCGCATCAAACATTGTCTACATTTCGTTTTGAACCTGAGAAATATGTTTGGAAAAGATATGTACATTATTTTACTCATAATAAACGCGTCTTTTAGTTAAAACTATTTACGATAAAGCGTTCTCTTCCCCACTTGACATAATACTTTATTCGTTTGCCCATTTCACATATTATCTTAACAAAAACCCAGAGAAAAAGAAAAAAAAAAAAAAACCTGATTCAGAGCGTAGAGGTTTAACAGTTCTTTAAACAAATAACATCTCTAGGAGATGAACAGTATAAAATAAGTTGTTTCGAAATACAAACGCTGCAGGTGTACAGACATTCAAGATAAAATAATACAGCCATTAACAGAAGCTGGTCTGGTCACGAGAGTATGGAGAAAAGTCACCTGCCTTTCATTTCAGCTGGGTTACAATACAGCCTTGATTTTTATCTCTTTCTTCTTTGTCCTGGTAATATAATATCCTGCGGGTAGAGGCCACGAGAAGGCACGAGCGTAGCACGTACTGCTCGCTAATAGTTTTTAGTCGAAGATTTTTAATAGACATGGGACAAGTTTTTTTCATCGAGTAAATTAAAGTAAAAAAGGCCCAATATATTAATTTAGGTGTAGGTCAAATTATTAATGTCTTATTTATCAAAAATTTGAAATAAAGTTTACGGACAAATGAAGAACAATGTACTCTTGTTGAACACCAACTTCAAAGATAAGATAATAGGGGTGAGATAGAAAGAATCAATAAGGAAATGCCTCTTTTTGTTTTGAAACTGACAATGACAAAATACATTTAAATAAACTTCGACATTTCAGTACTGCCACGAAGAAGTATCTGTATGACAAACACCACTAGAAATCAACCGAGAACAGAAGGTTTGTTTGTTTTGGTAACTTTCTCGCAATCCTACACAAGAGTTGTGTGCGTTAGCTGTTCTTAATTTTGAGCTGACAGACTAAAAGCAAGGCAGCTAGTCAACAGCACCCACCACTAGCGATCGGGCTACTCTAATTAAATAACTTACATGAAGCGAACCACAGATCCTCAGCTTCATGGTCATCGTATAAAGAGGATGTTTTCAGAGCGCAGAAAACGTCACCTCCTTGGTTTGAGTACGCCACACACACGCAAATACACATATATATACGTGTATATATCGGGTCAATTTCTAACTTGTAGTAGGAAGAGTGAATCATTTGCCCCACTCAAAACTAAAGCTCGAATGTACGATAATAATTAGTAGAAATATTATAAAAACAAAGGTTCAATGAGAGATATTACATGTAACCAGAACTAATATTCTTTGAATTTAAAGCTATGCAACGGGCTATTTGCGCTGTATCCATTTGGAAAATCAAATCCCATATGTGGTTTTAAATATATCTAGTAGCGAGCCCGTAGCCTAAGTAATAAAATGCCTTTTGTATAAAAAATATTATTGGTGGTTAATTTAGTTAAACTAAAATTAGCCTATTTAACACATAGTTTTAATAGCGACAATTATCATATTAGTTTATTCTATCTATGGTTCGCCTACTGCTGGTAACCTCTTCAGGTAGTCTGAGGAAAAGCTTGTTTGTTTAGAATTTAGCTCAAAACTACACAATGGGCTATCTGTGCTCTGCTCACCACGGGTATCGAAACCCGGTTTTTAACGGTGTGAGTCCGCAGACATACCGCTGTGCCACTGGGGGGCTTGAAGAAAGGTTAAATAACTAGGAGAAGGAAGCGACAGTGTAGTGCATAGACCCCATTTTAGTTTGCCAAGATAGAAAATAAGGGGGTATACAGGTGATCTGCAATCAGTAAGTTTGAGAATTACTGCTATAATCCAAAGAGAAAACAACAGCAATAACAACAAAACGTTCCTCTAAATGTTTTATGTCCTAATTGCTCACATTTCTCCAACAGATATCATTTATACAACTCCAATTTTCTGTATGTGTGGATTATCAGTGTTATTAGAGGTAGTTTCATTTCATGTATCTCAGGACAGCTGAT
This sequence comes from Tachypleus tridentatus, assembly GCF_004210375.1. Taxonomy (NCBI): domain Eukaryota; kingdom Metazoa; phylum Arthropoda; class Merostomata; order Xiphosura; family Limulidae; genus Tachypleus; species Tachypleus tridentatus. Next base: position 30,181,608 of record NC_134836.1, read on the forward strand.
ATCGGTACTAACAGTTTTACTAATAAAGCAGAGAACAACGTTTCGACTTTCTTAGGTCATCTTCAGCTTAACAAAGAGAGTAAAAGTGTTAATACCCATATCAGCTGTCCTGAGATACATTTTTACTTCAAGCGGGTTTCTCGTCATCACAAATAGTCTCATTTCACTGCTTCTTTCTTTCATACTGTCGGTTAACATCTGTCACTTGGCCTCATAGCTATCATTAAGGCAGTCTGTGTAAACTTAATCTTGAAGACAGGTGGCAGTGCCTGATAATGTTTGTGGTTAATTTTAAGAAGTTAGAGCACATACATCATAGAAATAGATAGATAAAACCACTCACTGTTAATCTCTAAATAAGCATGTGTAATATGAATTCGTTATAGAGTAGCCTTTCAGTTGTAGTTCTTGGTGGTTAGTTCTATAACCTATGGGTCACGTGATCGATGCCCAGCATCGAATATGATCGCCCTATTAGTTGAGGGGATTTATAATATGACGGTTAATCCAAGTATTCATTGATAAAGAAATGGCAGCGCGTGTGTTGCTTTCGATTGCCTTCTCTGCGGTCTAAAGTTCGAAACTACCGACATAGGTAGAATAGCCATAGCACTTTTACCACGAATAAACACGCCCTCTATTGAGCGACTTCAGAATGTACATTCCCCAACCCAGGGACCCTCAATCGAAAACAAGTTAGACTGCTTTCAAATATAAATCTAACGCGCCTGTTAGTATGTTTTAGGAAATATGCACGTTATCGAAAAAGGACCAGAAGGAAGGCGCTTGCAATATAAATTGTAATTTTGATTCGTGAAACAATTACTACAAACATGAAGAAAAATCCCAAGAAAATTAGCTAAATAAACACGTGATTAAAAACAAGAAACTGAACATTTTCTTTTGACAGTTATGAAGTTTTACTTCAATCAAAAAGATGTCGGGCTGCAGACTTAAAGGTCCTAGGTTCGAGACGTAATGTTGCTGAACACACTCTGCATTTACAGCTGTAAGTGCATTATCAAAATTTACAGTCAACTTTGTTACTCGGTTCAAAAGAGCCAGACAAACCCTTGTGACGGCTAGCGCTGAGGATATCTGTCCAAAAGAAACAGTATTTAGTAGCGAAAGGGAGGTATCTAACCTCAGAAGATATCTATACAAAAGAAAACGTATTTATTGGCCACTGATGATGTCTAGAAAATAGAAGAGATATTAACTAACAACATACGATATCCATTTATAAGAAAAAATTATGATACATCCCTTCTGGATGGATGTATTTGTGTTGAATTTGCCCAGATGTTAATGATATAACTTAATATATCTGATCCCTGTAATTCTTTTTTCACGAAGTATATCACAAAAAGTCCTCGTTGGAAACAAAAAAATTAAAATGAAAAGCAAAAATCTCCCCCCATCACCCCCACCGGTAGTTTTATAAAGCTTACCTTGTGTGGTAGCAATAAAAATACAGCATATAATCCATTTTGATTTGAAAACAATAAAAAACACACACTTATTAGCATTGAAATCAACAAGTTGCATTTAAAAAATATAACCTGAAACTGCATAAATACCATAATTCACTCCCTCTATTGCTGTTTGCAACAACCCCAGGATCGTTAATTGGGTTTGTTTGTTTGTTTGGAAATTTCGCACAAAGCTACTAATCTGCTAGCCGTCCCTAATTTGCTGTTAGAGGGAAGGCAGCTAGTCATCACCACCCACCGCCAACTCTTGGGATCTTTTAATAGTGGATTGACCGTCACTTTATACACCCCCAGAGGGCAATACGACGTTAATTGGGAGCAATACAGTACATCATTTGTGCAGGACCTGTACTTCAGTAGCAACAACATCTTTCTGTTGCTAAGAAACAAAATAAGATATATATATACTTGTGTACATAACTAAGATAGTAGTGCATCTATGGTGTTAATAATCATATAAAATTTACATAACTATTTCTTAATGACAAATAAATATAACTACTATAATATTTTTTTTCAAATAACCTACCTACATTTTCGATCGTATAACACGAAGATAGCTCTTAAAAGTAACCTTTTGAAAACATAAAGTAAAACGTGCTGTAGCTAAGGTTTTATAAAACGGCGTAGAGATATTCTACTTAATTCTACTAGCATTATTGTAACAGTTGCAAGTAACCATGATAAAGTGAGGCAAGAATAAATTAATTAAAGAGATAGGCTAGAATATCTCGTAGATATCGCATTTTAGCGCATGAAAAAAATTGAACCAGAGTAGTAAAATCAAACATTTTATTTCAACCTGTGGCCAAAACTCTGTGTTACGTTTTCAAGACATGAGAAGTTTGGCAGATGCCAAGTAATACAATAATTCTAAGAACTAGGAATCATTTTTTATAATATTTGTAAAATAAATCCTTTGTAAATCTTATAAAATAATAACGATTCAGATACAGGAATTACACCTTCTAGAAATAAAAGATACCAGTTACGAACCTCTGATCAAGCAATGTTTTATCATATTTAATAATAATAATGCTATATTTAATTAGTTATACTCATTACTGGTATTTAGTTTGCATAAAAGTTTGTGCTTCCCGAAGAAGTTGAGTTTAACAGCAGTAAGTTCTAAAAATCATAGGGTCTGATTTCTCACGATGGACAAAGCACAGATGATCCACTCGGTTCGACTAAAATCACAAAATACATGACGGAACACGATACGCTCGGAAATACATATCAAATACCTATAGTTCTTCTGATAAAATATACAAAACTACGAAACAAAGATAGGAAACTCTATTGCCAAAGCTCTTTCGAAATGTGGGCGAGCTTTGAATGACTAAACTTTACATTTTGCCTCTGACGAAAAAAGATCCACCTTTCAAAACAGCTCTGGTAATATGGTTTCATATTTTTGTTTTTAATTGACTGTTTTGAGCTTACAACTCAACATCAGGAATGTGATTTTTGTGATAAATTTAAGAAACTTGTTCCTTTACGTAAAGTCATGTGCTAGAAAACAAACAGTCTGAAATATCAAAAGAAACACCTATATATCTAACTTTGAAAACCCGATGACTATCGACTTATAATTATTGTGACACACTCTTTTAGGTGAATAAAAAGGTTTACCGAAATCGATTTGTTCTTCTAACCCACGTTCTTTCAGTCGTGGGGGCGTTATAATGTGACTGTCAATCCCACTATTCGTTAGTAAAAAAGTAGCCCAAGAGTTGGTGGTGGGTGGTGATGACTAGCTGCCTTCCCTCTAGTCTTACATTGCTAAGGACAGCTAACGCAGATAGCCTTCGTGTAGTTTTGCGCGAAACTCAAAAACAAACAAAATTGTTGAAACGACCAGAAAGCAAAGTTGTAAATGATAAGGGAATAAAAGTGTCTGGACGGTAATTTATTGGTTGCCCTGAGCAACATGACGTAGGCGGGCACTGCCTGTGATCAGTCACATCTTGTTTTTCAAGGTAAGGTAGATAACTCGTGGTTGCGGTGGTTCTCGAGCATCCACTATAATAAGTCTGCAAAACTGGATTTTCACTTGAGTTCTAACTGATGCGTCAGCTTTTGTCTAATTAAAAAAGCAACAAAAATAGCGAGAAGATGACTTGTGATTTAAATAGTGCACAGTTTGGGAACTCGCAAGTCTACATCTCTAGAATTGCCAATAGCTTCAATTGGCCCATTAGTTTTAAAACACATTTTTCTGAGTTATTTATACACCAAATTATTTGTTGTCCATGACGTTGTTGGTTACAGGATTTTAACAAAACACGAGATACACAAAATATGTATGCACGTATTTTAACGTTGGCCATTTTAACATTAGCGTTTGAATTATGTTTAGTATATAGCATATCCTCAACGCATTTGAGAAGTATTACCTCAGGCATTATCCACTATGACTTTTAAGGTAACAACTCGGATTGACAATAGTTTGTTTGTTTTTGAATTTCGCGCAAAACTACACGAGGTCTATCTGCAATAGCCGTCCCTAATTTAGCAATGTAAAACAAGAGGGAAGACAGCTAGTCACCGCCAACTCTTGGGCTACTCTTTTACCAACGAATGGTAGGATTGACCGTCACATTACAATGCTCCTACAGCTGAAAGGGCGAGCATGTTTAGTGCGACGTGGGTTCGAACCCGCGACACTCGGATAACGAGTCGAACGCCTTAACCCACCTGGCCATGCTGGGCCGATTGACAATGGAATATTTTCTCAATTTTTGATGTTTATGTTACATATACGTCATCAACACTTTAATTAAGTTCACTAGATAGTTGGGATCCCTGTGCATTACACACAGAAATTTGGGATATGACCGTTACCTTAGTGGGTGGATGGGTGGGGGCTATTTCTTTACTTTGAGTGTTAAAACAGACAAAAACAATCAGATGCAATTTGTGGACCCCACCGGTAATATTCAATATGAAAACGTATTTACCTTTTCAGGTTTAATTACCACGTTCAGCTTACATATTGAAGAAAAATGAAACCTGTATTTTTGTAATTAATTACCATTTCACTTAAAATTTACCAGGAAACCTGATAACCAGCTGTTTCCTTCTGATAAGTAGCCCCCCGCTAGAACAGCGGTATGTCTTCGGATTTACAACGCTAAAATAAGGGGTTCGATTCACCTCGGTGGGCTGAGCAGATAGCCCTTTGTGGCTTTGCTATACGTAAAACACACACACACACACACCTTCTGATAAGTAATCAAAATTAGGGACGACTAAGCCTTAATCCCGCAATTCTCTGACCTAACGTTTTCGTCACCGTGTATAAAAGTTTCGTTATATTGAAAATTCTAATATGAAAATATAAAAAAAATAATAATTTTTGTACTTTGATCTAGTGAGCCTCCTTTTAACCCGCTATTTCATTTACGCTATTTTGTGTCTCTGTGTGCTCGCTATTTCCACTGATGGTCACCGAAACTAGCCAGGATAGTAAATTCGACCCAGGGAGTGTCCTAACAAGCATATATTTTTGAAACACTTCCCGGGGGTAATCAAACGCCCCACATTGCGGTTTGATGTTAACAAGAATATCTGTTTGTTTTTTAATTTCGCGCATAGCTACACGAGGACTATGTGCGCTAGCCGTCCCTAATTTAGTAGTGTAAGACTAGAGGAAAGGCAACTAGTCATCACCACCCACCGCCAACTCTTAGGCTACTCTTTCACCAACGAATAGTGGGATTGGCCGTAACATTATAACGCCCCCACGGCTGAATAAAACGAAACCCAAATCTCGAGAGCGTTCGAATAACTAACAATTCCTCTTTAGGAGAATAAAGGGTTATATTTAATTAGTGTGATGAAATATATAGGATCGGATCCTGATGTCATGTAAACCGGATGTTCAATACGAGTTGGCCTTGAGAACAAGCCAATCATAACCTACAGTTGTTTTTGGCAGGTTTAGTTTTGTGTCAAAGGGGCGTGTAAAGATCATAGTAGTTATAAGAATTATTAACTAATATCTATTAAGATAAACAATAGAAATAAATTTAAAATCAAATAACGGCAAAAGGCGGTGGAAAATAGAGAAAATAATAAGGTTACTCAATATACAGGAAATCAAACCAATATATATACAGAGAGATATTTTAAAGAAAGAATAGCACTAATAATTTAAAATAAGTTTAATCATGAATTTAGATTGAAAATATATATATAGTATGGTGGAAGGAATGTATAAGAAATACATTTTGATATTCTTTGGCGTTTTTGGTAGTGTGATGACACCGAAAATTAATCGCTTTGGGCGAAGAGGACGTTAAAGCCCTTTACGGTCCAAAATATTCATGCACTCAAATGAGAAAAACCAAAACCATGTCGTAGTATGTAAATAAGGACGTTATTTAAGAGTGATAATTCATGAAAACAGAGGTAAGTGATGATAAAAGCCACCCATATGTCCAAGGCACCATAATCAATAATAATTTCCATCTGAAAAAGCGAGACACTATAACGTGTAAACAACTTTCTTCCACGACATATCCGTTTAACTATAGCATGTACTTCCAGCAGCTTGAGAACTAAACGACTGTTTCTGCTAATCTATATGAAGGCATTGATTAAACGGTCGGACGCAGTGCCTATGGATTCTTGTGCAGTCGGATTGTTTAAACGGGCACTGGAAATTCTTCGTCCTCGTATACTAGATCATTTATAGAAAGCACGAATAGGAGAGTAGTATGCTTTGAACCTGATATTCTTGCGACAAAGCCATTTACAATTTAAACAACGTTGCAGGGCTAACTATCGTAAAGTGGCGGGGTCGTCAGATGGAACAAGGTTAGTAACAAGTGGTATTTCAGTGAAGTTTTCGATATCTTGGAAATACTAAGTATTATCTTCTTCAGGAGGGGTGAAGGTTGTATTATGAGGATGGAGAACCTGTATTTCTGAGAAAGCGCGTTTGGAGCACGACCACAAAATATTCCTCCTATTTTAAGCTGTAAGTGCGTTATAAGAGTGATGGTCAATTCATTATCGTGTGAGGACGGTGGTAGAGTGCTAATGCTAGTCGATTTCCCTCTGATCAAGTTATAGCCAGCACTAGATAACATTAACTACTTTGCTATAAATACAAAATATAATTATTTGAGAAGATAATGTGCTTTTTTCTCCATGTGCACTCGTCGAAAAATATGCAATAAAATTTGAGTATACCGATGAACTTGAAATGTTCCCACTGAATATATGCTAAGGAAATTTGTTATTTTTCTGAATAGACTACTTATACCACACATCAATTGCTTACCTGTTAAGTTGAAGGTCCAAGTTTCGAGTAGTATGGTGTTCACTGGTATTCTTCTTCCTTCAGGCCAGTAGCTTACAATTAAAAACTGCTATACATGAATATGAATGGATCATTCCTTCTATATAAGGTGCCGTTAAATTTTAAAATGTCAGCACCTGAGTCGAAGAAGTTCATCAGAATCACTTGAAATCAGGGGTTCAACTCCCCTCGGTAGACTCAGCAGGGAGCCCGATGTGACTTTGGTATAAAAAACACACACACACACAAGCATTTAAAAATGTTTACTTTGACAACTTTGTGTACTGTATGATCAGGAAGCTTCTATCTTATTGATAATACAGTTTATTGTGGAAATACTCGTGTGCATTACAACATTCTCTTAGCTTTCCAACAGCCTAGTTACTGTAAAGTGTAAAAAATAACGTATTAATCAGTAACACATTTACAGTCATTGACTGATATTAAACTACGAAAAAATAAGAATATCAATCACCATGTTTAACGTACAATTATTAATTTTATAATACGCATAACTCGTACGAAATAACTCTTTGCGTAATATACATTAACCGTTAACTCTCTACTACAGTCAGTGGTTCAACAGTAATATTTCAAGTTTACAAACCTAAAATTCGGGTTTTGACACCGTGATAGCCAGAGCATTACAGTTAATAACAAACGAATATTTCTGTTGCAATGTTCAGATAACAAATCTTAGTTACTTAATACACATACAAATTATTCTGTTCACCAGTTAAATACTTTTACTTCCAGGTAACAATCTAAATGAATCGATGGCCAGGTGGGTTAAAGTGTTCGACTCGTAATCTGAGGGTCGCAGGTTCGAATCCCCGTCACACCAAACACGCTCGCCCTTTCAGTCGTGGGGGCGTTGTGATGTTACAGTCAATCCCACTATTCGTTAGTAAAAGAGTAGTCCAAGGGTTAGCGATGGGTGGTGATGACTAACTGCCTTCTCTCTAGTGATTACATTGCTAAATTAGGGACGACTAGCGCAGATAGCCCTAGTGTAGCTGTGCTTGAAAATTAAAAAAAAAAACGTGAAATTCTTTTTTGTTGGTTCCTAAATTATACAGTATTATTTCTAGGTAATGTATCCACTTATAACTTACCAAAAGTTATTTCACAACAGCATCATTTTTTTTCTCCAGTATAGACCTATTTAAGTAAGAAATTCAAAGAAACATTTCCCATCCTATTGTTATAATGCGTGCAATATCGGGTTAAATTACCAATTCGTATCATATCTAGTGAGTTGTTATGGGTTTTTCAGTTCACTTGCGTGTGAGGAGACTTGTATAACCATTCTAATTTTAAAGTATCTTTAATCAGATTATTTTATCTGTTACTCTTATGTTTCTTTCATTAATTGTTGAATTTCATATCAAGTTAGAGGTGTATGTTTGTGTATTTTCTTACAGCAAAGCCACACTGGGCTATCTCCTGAGCCCACCGAGTGGAATCGAACCCCTGATTTTAGCGTTATAAATCCGCAGACATACCGCTGTACTAGCGGGGGGCCGTAATTTTGGAGTAATGGAATAACGGGACACAAACCACAGAACTTTAAATAAAAACCCGTTGGTAGCATTTTACTGTTATAATATAGTGTATTTTGATAAAATCTCAGAAATATAAATATATAGCATAAAATTGCGAATCTGTAAAAAGAGAAAAAAACAAACTTAAAACACCATCCCCCAAAACATTCACGTGAAAATACTAACAACACTAGAATATAGGGGAAAGTAAACTGTGTAGCTAATAGAAGAAAAGCAACTTGAATTTATAGTAAGGTCATTGAGACTAAGTGCGTAATGAAGTCGGTGTAATTCTTCAGGAATAAGCAGCGAAGTGTTTATACTATTCAGTGTTTAATCTAACTGGATAAATTATTAGCATAGTGTCAAGTGTTTTCTAGTTTCTTGTATAAATGGGTAAGGAATCATCAGTATATGGTTCTGTGTACTATAGGTTCTTGTATAAATGGGTAAGAAACCATCAGTATAGGGTTCTGTGTACTATAGGTTCTTGTATAACTGAGTAAAGTTCATCAGTATAGGGTTCTGTGTACTATAGGTTCTTGTATAATTGAGTAAAGTTCATCAGTATAGGGTTCTGTGTTCTATAGGTTCTTGTATAATAGAGTAAAGTTCATCAGTATAGGGTTCTGTGTACTATAGGTTCTTGTATAATTGAGTAAAGTTCATCAGTATAGGGTTCTGTGTACTATAGGTTCTTGTATAACTGAGTAAAGTTCATCAGTATAGGGTTCTGTGTACTATAGTTTCTTATATAACTGAGTAAGGATCATCAGTATTATAGGTTCTTGTATAACTGGGTAAGGAACCATCAATACAGGGTTCTATGTACTATAATTCTTATATAATTGAGTGAGGATCATCAGTATAGGGTTCTATGTATTATAGTGTCTTTTATAACTGAGTAACGTACTAACATGGCGTTCATTGTTCTTTACTGTCTCGTATAATTTGGTAAGGAATAATCAATAATCTCTTGTATATACTCTAGTGTATTCTACAACTGGGTAAGGAATTATCATGGTGTGCAGTATTTGTAGTGTTTTGTATAAATAGATATGGAATTGTGAACATGCTCTTCTGTATACTTTACTTCTTGTAGATGTTGGTAAATGATCGTTAATATAGTGCTCAGTGTTGTCTAGTGTCTTGTATAACTGGTAAGGAATTATCATGGTGTTCAGTATTTTCTAGTGTCTTGTATAACTGGTAAGGAATTATCATGGTGTTCAGTATTTTCTAGTGTCTGTATAACTAACTGGTAAGGAATGATCATGGTGTTCAGTATTTTCTAGTGTCTTGTATAACTGGTAAGGAATTATCATGGTGTTCAGTATTTTCTAGTGTCTGTATAACTAACTGGTAAGGAATTATCATGGTGTTCAGTATTTTCTAGTGTCTTGTATAACTAACTGGTAAGGAATGATCATGGTGTTCAGTATTTTCTAGTGTCTTGTATAACTGGTAAGGAATTATCATGGTGTTCAGTATTTTCTAGTGTCTGTATAACTAACTGGTAAGGAATTATCATGGTGTTCAGTATTTTCTAGTGTCTGTATAACTAACTGGTAAGGAATTATCATGGTGTTCAGTATTTTCTAGTGTCTTGTATAACTGGTAAGGAATTATCATGGTGTTCAGTATTTTCTAGTGTCTGTATAACTAACTGGTAAGGAATGATCATGGTGTTCAGTATTTTCTAGTGTCTTGTATAACTGGTAAGGAATTATCATGGTGTTCAGTATTTTCTAGTGTCTGTATAACTAACTGGTAAGGAATTATCATGGTGTTCAGTATTTTCTAGTGTCTTGTATAACTGGTAAGGAATTACCATGGTGTTCAGTATTTTCTAGTATCTTATATACATGGATAAGAAATCAAGATGGGGTCTGTGTTCTTTAATGTCTTGTATAACGTGGTAAGGAACTAACATGCCGTTCAATGTTTTCTTGTGTTTAATCTACCTGAGTATGGCATGGTCGACATCTGAGAATTCTGAAACATCTCTAATAAGATATTTGAAAGTATTCTCAATAAATCGCTTAAATATCATGTAATTGCTTTCCCTCTCTAAATAACAATATATAAAATATCAGTGACATGGTGTTCTGAAGGTTAAGCCACCTAGTGGCATAGAATATTGTTGTCTTATCTTTTGTAATGCGATAGTTGCAAGTATTATTAGTTCAAACCTTTCAAATCTTTAAATACATTAAAGTGATGTGTTAAACATTTTCGTGACAATGTGTTTGCATACAGGTGATTGATATCCTAAATGGAATATCAAAGGTGATAAAATTACGCTAATTCTTTAGCTGAGAGAAATGTTACTTTCCATAAGGATTATACAGTAAGACTTAACACTGTTTTTCTTTCAGGTGTAGGTGTTTTCTTATATCAAAGCCACACACAGCTATCTGCTGAGTCCACCGATGGGAGTTGAACCAATTAATTTAGCGTTGTAAATCCGTGGACTTATCGCTGTACCAGCGGGGGACTTTTATATCAGACCTTCCAGGAGTTAAATAGTACGTATATCAAGGATTGATACAGAAAACTGTGTAAGCTAATATACGCCCGGCTTAGCCAGGTGGGTTAAGGCGTTCGACTTGTAATCCGAGCGATGGTCGCGGGTTCGAATCCCCGTCGCACCAAACATGCTCGCTCTTTCAGCCGTGGAGGCGTTATATGTAACGATAAATCCCACTATTCGTTGGTAAAAAGTAGCCCAAGAGTTGGCGGTGGATGGTGATGACTAGCTGCCTTCCCTGTAGTCTTACACTGCTAAATTAGGGGTGGCTAGCGCAGATAGCCCTGGTATAGCTTTGCGCGAAATTCAAAAACAAGCAAACAAAAAGTAAGCATTACATGGTAAGGATCGTTTCAGTAGTTAACCTAGAATTATGTGATGTCGCTCTAGAAGTCTTTACGGATGTGGAAATGTCTTACCATCATCAATATGATTCTTTACTCTTTTTGGGTAAGTATGAAGATATCTTCTCTTCGCCTTATCATCCAGAAGTCATACAACTGAACTTTAAGAATGATCAGTTGAGGAAAGACATACGATATTGTTATTAAGGAGATAACCTGGTCTATTCATTTGTATTTGCTACGGTTTTTTTTTTTTTATCTTTTCGTGTTTCTAAATTATTCTTTGCCTAACTTTTTTTTTCAATATGCTGTATATTGTAAGTAATTGTAATATTTATATGAGTTTACAGGAATGCAACATTAGTGCCATAGCTATTAAAAGGTCCATTGCATGTTTTCTTGTTGTCCTAAACGTTAGAACAAGTATGAATGTGGTTAATATTGTAGTTTCACTCTGTCCTATAGTTTTTATAACAACAGAAGATCTGCAACGTGGTGTCACATTGCTTCACATTTTAGTCCAACATTGTGTAAATGGCCAGTAGTATGTTCTCTCAATATTTAGAAGTTTTTGGTAAAACAATGTGTAAATGGCCGTTATCTTTTTGTTACGTGTGTTTTAACATGACAGTGGTGTACTTCTGTCATGACGTTTTGAAAGTAAAATGTATCATAAAATATAAAACTGCTTTCTGATAACTGGAAAATTTACGAGATAGTTCGTTTACTGTTAAATGTGTATAAGCAATTCTTGTTGCATTTTCTTGACGAGCTGTTCTAATTTTTCTTAATCAAAAATACAGGAAGGTTCACTACTTCGACAGATCATGCGTTTCAGTAAGATGAAAAATTCTAGATTCTGTTTCAATACATTTTATACCTCTTTCAAGTTGTAGATCAGTTCATATAGTGACAATTTTTGGTTTTCTTATATCTGGGAATATCCCTCTTCTAGTTTAGAAATAATTTTGCTTTCTTGTAAATAACGTTTGAAAGTTCTACACTTTATGTAGTCTTATGGGTCTTTGTGGCTCTGTAAGATCTCTCTCTCATTCCTTTCATCAAGCAGAATAAGATGACCATTCGTCAGAACAGCAGAGAACATCTTTTAGCTAATCCATGTGGATTAACGTGAATATAATAACCAGATTCACACCACAGAACGTTCTATATATAATTCCGCAGAAGGAAAGGAGATCCTAGAAAATCCTTATCTTGAGCTCCTCTTAAAACTCTACAACTGTCAACTCCAAAGACTCACAGTTCAAAATTTTCAGTGTATGTATGTTTGTGTTATAGCAAAGTCACATTGGGCTATCTGCTGAGCCCACCCAAGGGAATCGAACCCCTAATTTTAGCGTTGTAAATCCGTAGACTTACCTCTATGCTAGCGGGGGCTCAAAATTTTGATTCGTCACAGTGACAAAGCACGTAAGTAAACAGCATGAAGGTTGTTTCTATTCACTAATAAGATAATGAAGAACAGAACCTTTTCTCAGTTGTCTGACTTTCCAAAATAAGTTGAAAAACAGCTTAAACTCTAGAATAAAACAATGTGTTATGTCGTTTCAGATTATGCCCTTTTCAACGTTTTTTGCGAGTAATGATAGTATAGATTTATCAAATAGGGAAAAACGTTCGAACAATATAATTTTAGTGTCATGCAGTCATGAAATTTTTTGTTGTTTAGTAATGAGGTTAAATAAAACTAAAATTGGGCAACATCTTAAAAGAATTGACAACTCGGAAAAATTAGGTTTAAAATGTTAACCACTACCAATAATTTAAAGCAAACATTCAAACGTGACTGATCTGTTTATTATTATTATTTGTTGATTAACTGATGCATTGAATACAATACTATTTTCGGTGTTTTCTGTCAATGGCACTGTGACACAAATAAAACATTAAGTTAAAGGAGTCTGCAGAGATAGAAGCTTGTGGAATACTGCGTTGTATTGCATAACGGTCTACAGTATGCTTCTTATCTGTGTCGTCCTAGTTCAAACTTTTCTGATATTTTGTCCCTCATGTAAAATTCGTTCAGTTTCGTCAACAAAACTAATTTTTGTATCTATAAATTGACTGTTTTTCCAATGGTGAAGTTGGTTTTGTGACGATAGTGTAATAATTTGTCGTGTGCTTAGCTTCGTATAACCAGTCTTGCTTTTTTAAATTGTCTTAAGGACTTAGTTGCTAAGATGTTCAGTGATGTAGAGTATGATTAGTTTACTCCACTGCTTTGGGGTTATTGAGGCTATTTCTGGAGATAACTTTTAATTTTTTGTTGCTAGGTGAATATCTTTTACATGTTATTGTCTACTATTGTTCCTTCTATCATCATTGTTGAAGATGTTGTCAGTTTTGTATATATAACTAATAATTGTACCTCACTTTATTCAGAGTAGTTGAGGTGAATAAAATTTAAAGGGGGTGAGATTTTTATGATGTGCTGTATATACCTGTTATACTATTGAGATCTATAGTTATTGATATATCGATATATAGTTTACTACTGTTTATGAAATAGTCAAATAGATTAATGGATTAAATCCTCAAGACCATGATACCAAATGCCAAACATAAAGATCCAAATATCAGTTAATATACGGTGTAATTGTTTTCACTGACCAAGAGTGATCACATAAAAACATGCGTGTACAAGACTACAAATATAACAACAATTAATTACCCGTAGCTAAAGAATAGAACATTAAACATCTTGCTGTAACAGAAGGATATTGGCTAAGGTTGGTTTGTCATTATTGTTCTTGATGATATTTCTAATAGTTATAATGTATTCCTCAAAGGAAGGGAACGTAAAATCAATATATATGTTAAATACAATAGACTGTTTGAATATGTGATTCTTAGCTTTACATTTTTCCCATTACTCTCTATTATTTTTAACAAATAATAACGAAATAATAACAGTGGTATTTTTTATAATAGCCACAGAAGAAGGGTTTCGGTAGGCGAAGTGAATCTTAAAAACAATGAATCTTACAAGAACATGAATTTTATGTACAATGGGTCTCGCAGAACATGAAATATGAGATTTAAATGCAATGGGTATTGCAGGAAAAAAATGTTCATGTTTGTTTGTTCGTTATTAAGTGCAAAGCTACACAACTGACAATTTGTGTTGTGGCAACCCCTAGTATCGAAACCCGTATTTTATGTTATAACCCTTTCGACTGAGACGCTGGAGTAGGGAAGGTACAGTGGGATTTTACAGGAACATGAAGTTCATGTTCCTTTGGCGAATCATAAATTTACAGATTTATGTTTAAAATTAGCCTAATAGGTAGAGAACTATCGATTTTAATGTTGTTGAAGGTCTGTTCACACTTTAGTATTTATAATGGGGATTTTAGTGGATGGAAGGAATGTAATATGTAATCCTTAACTTCTCCATCGAATCTCATCACAAAAGATCCTTCACTGAAATTAAAAATGTTTAAAGTAAGGTATTTGTTTTAAGCTTGTTAAGCTGTTCAAATACATCCTTGCTATTTCTTAAAGCTGTTTATAATAGCTTATGCCTCTCTCTTAAAGACACGAACGTTATTTTCAGTAGTTTCACATAACTTCCGTGGTATAGATTAATAACTACCAAAAAGAAAAAAAGCACAAATTTATATTTCTCATGAATATAGAAATATACATTTGTAAACAAAAATGTATATAAAATACCACATTTATTTAGAGTTAGTGCTGTGACAGTGAAAAACACAAAGTTACTAAATATGACGCAATATGTTGACCTTACCGGTTGTCTGTACATTAAAAGGTCATTCCAGTCACGGTGTGAAAGCAAAATGCAACACCAAATTCAAGCATTAACTGGAACAAATTTTGTAACTTTTTTTGAAATATAACATTTGACATGTTTCTCTAATTCGTTTTGTTTTCTGTTCAGCATGAAGTCACTCTGGTAGATATTGTCAAAGATGTAAATAACTTGTACACGAGGACTAGAAGGTACAGTGTCTTGCAAAACTATCCAAACCATTACAACGTTTCTCCATTTTATGCCATCTGAATTTACAATCATGAAGCTTTCAAAGAAAACTTTAAAATCTACATAATCTATCCATAATGGAATAAGTTAAAAAAACTTGATTTCAGAGCAAAAGTATCTGTTCAAACCACAACTCCCATAGTGATACAACAAACCAGCAGGGTCAAGGAGTTTTCCAAATAAGTCAGTCATGAAGTGGTAGAGAAACACAGATTAAGAGAAAATTTCAAAATCGCTGATTACTGATTTATCCTTCGAGTATGACGAATGCTACTGTGAAACCAACACTGACTTTGATAGTTTTGTAGTTCCATGTTTGTGATGGGAGTCAGTGTTCATAGATCTACAATATCCCAGCCTCTACACAAAACTCATCAGTATGAAAAAGTGACAAGAAAAAGCCATTACTGAAAATGAATAATCTTAAATCGCGTATAATTTTGGCGACAAAGCATGTAAATGATACTACAGACATGTGACATAAGGTTTATGGTCAAATGAGACAAAAATTAGCTTTTATGTCTAAATTAAAAGCATTGCATCTGACGCAAGCCCAACACTTCACATCACCCGGTCAACACTATCCCTACCGTCAACCATAAGACTGGAAAACTTGTAAGAATTAAACGTAAAGGTGAATGGAGTAAAGTACAGGCGGATTATAGAGGAAAACCTGTTAGAGTCAATCAAGAATCTGTACCTGATTTGAAAATTCAAATTTCAGCAGAACAATGACTCAAAACACAAGATCTAAGCAATACTGGAGTGGTTTCAAAATAAGAAAGTGAATGTTTTTAGAGGCCAAGTCAAAGTTATGACTTGAATCGTATAGATAATTTATGGAGAGACTCGAAGATTGCAGTTAATCAACAATTCCCACAGAATTTCTCGAAATTTCACTGTGCAAAGATCGTAGAGAGCTGTCCAAATAACTCACAGCTGTAACTGCTGCCAAAGGGGCTTCCTCCGAGTTCTGAGTCATGCAATCAACAAATTTCAGTTTATGATTTTGTTTGTTTTTTGTAGGATTCGCTAACATTCAGCCTCTTTCAAACATAAAGAGAATTTGATCATTAGGGATTTCAATAAAACAGGTTCATTAACAAAAGTGTTTACATTATTTGTATTTTATCAAAATGTTACATGACTGGAAGGAGAATACTAGTTTTGCAAGGAGGCCCGGCATGGCTTAGCGCGTTAAGGCGTGCACTTCGTAATCTGAGGGTCGCGGGTTCGCGCCCGAGTCGCGCCAAACGTGCTCGCCCTCCAAGCTGTGGGGGCGTTATAATGTTACGGTCAATTCCACTATTCGTTGGTAAAAGAGAAGCCCAAGAGTTGGCGGTGGGTGGTGATGACTAGCTGCCTTCCCTCTAGTCCTACACTGCTAAATTAGGGATAACCCTCGAGTAGCTTTGTGCGAAATTCCAAAACAAACAAACTTTTGCAAGGCACTATATAGGTTCTGTTAAACCACATAAAAACAAAGTTCTCACTTACATATCTTACATACGATGACTTTTAAATTTCAATGATCCCGAATAAATTCTTCGTTACTTAAATTTGGAAAACAAAAATAAATGAATGGTAAAGAAATAAAAGTACGACATTCAAACTAAATCCTACAATATCTTTTGTCCTTTTTATTTTAAGCACATTTCATCAGATGTGGCGCTCTTATTACTTTACAAACTAAACTATAATGCCAGATGAGAATCATAGTTTAGGATATTACAGTCTTACAGTGTATGCTAGTATTTTTCAGAATTTGACGAGTCATAACTGAATACAATTACAAGGCTTAAAGTGTTTGTTAGTATTCCTTATAGTCTAGCCAGTCATTGGATATAATAACTAGGCTTAACTTGCATGACTATTGCCCTGACCGTTTGATCAGTCATTATTAGATAGAATTATTAGGCTTAAAATGTACGTTCTTGCCGTTTGCCCATTCTTTACTGGACACAGTTTTTTAGGCTTAATGTGTACGTTAGTAGCCCTTACAGTTTGGTCAATCATTACTATACGTAATTATGTTAGTAGCTTTTATCATTTTACCACTTGTTATCGGTTGAAATATTAAAGCTTAAATTGTACGTCAGCGACCTTTATCGTTTAGTTTAATTTGTTTGTTTTGGAATTTCGCACAAAGCTACTCGAGGGCTATCTGTGCTAGCCGTCCCTAATTTAGCAGTGTAAGACTAGAGGGAAGGCAGCTAGTCATCACCACCCACCGCCAACTCTTGGGCTACTCTCTTACCAACGAATAGTGGGATTGACCGTCACATTATAACGCTCCCACGGCTGGGAGGGCGAGCATGTTTGGCGCGACGCGGGCGCGAACTCGCGACCCTCAGATTACGAGTCGCACGCCTTATGCGCTTGGCCATGCCAGGCCCGTTTAGTTTAGTTTAGTTTATGATTGAGTTGTTTGAATTGTGACTTACGATGCAAATTATTGTTTTCTGTTACTTGCTTTACATAATTTTAAAGAGAAAGAAAAAGAAGATATTCAAAATCCTTCAATAATGATTACTTTGAAGACTACTTATTTGTTGGCCCGGCATGGCCAAGGGGATTAAGGCGTTCGACTCGTAATCTGAGGGTCGCGGGTTCGAATCCCCCTCACACCAAACACGCTCGCCCTTTCAGCCGTGGGGGAGTTATAATGTGACGAACAATCCCATTATTCGTTTGTAAAAGTTTTCAAATACCTCTCTGTATCGAACGGTTTGCTCTTTTTTTTTTTTTTTACAAATTATCTAGTAGTTTAAATCTTTCTTTTATTGTTAGTTTTGAACAAGTTATTCTAATAATCTGGTTTATTTACAGTTCCTTAAAATAAATACTGACAACAAAAAAATCAATTTCTCTCGCTTTATTTTAAATATTGCAATTAACACCACTTTCTTCACCACTTGTGGTGAGGTAGTTTATATTTGCTTTGTTGTTATTTATCAGTGAGTGATTACCATCTACCCCCAGAGGGATTTTGGTCTGCATGTCCGCGAACACATCTCGAAAATGCAAAAGCTGAAATTTTTTACAACAGATATGGTATCCCCATCATACAGTCCTCCCCTAATCTGGTCTAGATCCAGAACACTTAGAAACATTTTTTAAAAATACAGATATAATGCATACTTTCAGTATGTTAATAACTGTGTAACAAGTGATTGGATTCGGGGAGGTAAGTCTATGCAGTCTCCTTGATTGCCCTTACTATGAAATATACTTAAGGACACGTGTTTTATTGTTGAACTTGAGGGTACTTTGGGAAGTTGTTCTCTATTCGAACAGTATAAAAACTCGGCAATGTATACAAACACAAAGGAAAAAATTGGTTTGTCATTAGTGCTTAATAGAATTCTAAATAAAGTATTTTATGTTTGTAACTATTGCAAGTGTACACATTTGTCTTAAGGTTAAAAAAAATACAGGTGTATACACCCCCCATTGACTAAGATTGCTTATAATGCTGAAATTTGGGCTTCAATAACCTCGATGCACGGAGAACAGATAACTATAATTTAGATTTGCAATTAAAAACAAAGAAATAATAGTCGTATATTCCAGTTTGATAGCACGTGCACTCTTAATTAAAGAAAAGTAATGGTAAACAATTATAGCGAATGTTATAAAATATTTTAAAATGTTGTTATTACAAACTACTAATTAGATGTTATAGAATGTTGAGCATAGACGAGTTCAAGTTCGTAAAGTAAAGCCACTTACAAGCGATCAACCTTGCTTTTCGTTGTTATTTGCAAGATGGCGACTAGGATCCAGACATTGTCCCAGCACTATGATCACTGACTCTCGCTTTAAAACATGCTTCTGATGTTGCATTCCTATTCATAAATACAGTTTTGCAAAAATTTGGTACTTTGATAAAGCACAAGATGCATACTTCGTGAAAAATTATAACGCCAACTTTATACAACAAAGTGCCGAATTTTGTGAAACAATGCATAATTTTTCATCTTGAAAAATACAAGCTATAATTACCAAATTACAAACCTAATTATATTCTCAGTTGGAAACAAACACTCTTTTAAAGTAATTTTCCTGACATAATTAAAATCTCACTTTGAAACAAACTGAAAATTGCAAACAAACTTTCAAATTCTCTTCATAAAAAATAAATAAAAAGATAAACTGTATGAAAAATATTTGGTTGAGACATTGTCCTTTTTTTTGCAAAACCTGATAAGATGTCTGTGTCCTGCTTGCTAGTTTGTTGATAATTTAATATGGGTATTATTATTATTATGGTATTGCACTATTTAAGGTTACTTTCAAGGTTTCTTGTCTTGAGTAAGGGTAAACAGAGGCTTTTGATATAATGATCCCTTTGTCTACTATATCATACATCTATTAAAAATTAAACTTTACATAATCTAATACTTCTGTGTGCAAGTTTCTCAAGAAAAGAAATACAACTAACCAAGTTATGAGTATTATGTTTTAACTTAAATTTGTAGAACACAATAATAAGTGTATGCATTAGTACAAAATATTTTGATTGCAGTCTAAACTGATCATTGGAAAAATTCTATACTGTTATTCAGGTAAATGGTTCATTGCAGCTGTTATTGCATTATTGCCAAATGGTTAGACACAGCAAATTTTTTTGAAGATCCACCATGTATAAAAAGAAAATTGTGGTGAAAGGTGGAACAAAAATGAAAGAAAATGGATTTCCTAGAAATGGAAAACCATGTGATAAGTAAAGAAATTTCTCGAAGCATGCAGAAAAATTTGACATAAACAATGTAATGAGAAAGGCTGGAAGAAACTAGGAGCTTTTTACTTATAGGAAGCTGATCTTGGTAATAAAATACTTTCAAAGTCCACCTGCTAGCTACCTATTATCCTCAATAAGCTCACATTTCATCACCCAATAAATTCAGAAATTGCAGACATCAAAATCATTTGGCCAAGACACAAAGTAACATACATACCTCCACTGCTTTTTCTAAAGTTGTAAGTCCACCAAAATGAAAAGGAAGAACACCCAGCTTCCAAAATGATTCACTGATTTCTTAGAAGGAAGGAAGGAAAGACAAGAAGTGAAAAAAGTAAAAGAATTAAAGGAACAACAGAATCTGCAAGCAATAAACAAACTTACAGATATCATAATACAACTTGTTGAAAGAAATGAAAGAAAAATAATATTTTTATTTCTTTATAAATTTGTGTTTAAAGTGGAAATTAAAAACATTATAATAAAGTAATTATGTTAAAATGAGAAACCTGTGGCTTGTTTTCACTTTTTGTACTTTATATTTTAGTAGTATAATATCTATACCTGTAATTAATTCATTGTGTTATGGGGTTAACTATCACTTTTCTTTATTTGTTGCTCCTGGGACAAATTTTTTACATTAAATAGTTTGACAGTTAAATTTTACTACAGGTTGCACACAGAACAAAACAGAAAAAAAAATATGTAATAAGGCCTAATTATATATAAACAAACATAAAAACAACACTTCCAAAAATCTAAAAGTTGTTTGTGCAACAGACCACATGTGTAAAAGTTATTTTTTGGCACTGAAAAGTGTTTCCCAGAAAATCTCTCTCTTTGCAATAGCCTCCTTGTTAGTAACTGGATTTGTTTCTTTAATGTGCAATAATTAAGTGTCAACATCCATAACAACATTATCTCATTGAATTATGCATACATTGTGCAATATGCAATAAGCTGTTATGATTTTGGGTACCACTTCAACTTTTTCATTTTCAAGTACTTTAATCATCTAAGTCTATTTGTTATTAGCCAAATGCTTCCACTCAAGTCATTTGAAACTGAGTTGCACATTACATTGTTTTTGCTGCATTATCACATTTTCATAGTCTTTATATGGCAATATTAAAAACAAATTTAGCCACTGTCGTCCAGTAAATGAACATTTATAGTTACTGATGCAAAAATATTTGGCTGTTTTCCACTCCCGTGCATCATTGGATGATCCTGGCCAGCCTACAAATTTGGAATCACAAACTGCTTGTATAATTACAGAGTAAAATCCCTCCTTGTTATAATAACTGGCTTATTCTCTTCCTACCAATTATTTCCAACCAGTTTTTTAAACATCTGTCAGCAAGAACATTCTCAGTGTTCTTTCCAGATGGCTACTTAATATACCAATTTACCAGGTCACATAAATTATTACACAACAACTCTCCACTATATCAAAAAAGTGACATTTTGATACACGAAAGGATGAAACACCTTAGTACAACTCCTGATTTTAAAGTGTCCATAAAGGTGCTAAAACACTTTTCTGTTGCGACTCTAGGCCTTCCCACAGTACTGCAAAAATTTCTTGTGGCCACATGTTTGACATCTTCCTGCAATAATAAACGAAAATATGTTAAGAAGTCTACCTATGATATACCTATGAGAAAAGAAATTAATCAAACCACAGGAATTTTTTTTTGTTACTCAAAATCTATGAATGAACTAAAAACATACTACAACCAAAATGAATCGAATAATATAACACAATGTATTATCAATTACACTTGTGCTATTTTAATGAAGCATTTAAATATGTTATTAAAAATAAATTCCATTAACAGCGCACAAGTGAAATACCATTAGCACAACACTCGTGTTCAAATTCACGAAATCACTAGTCATATGATCTAAATCACTGAAATTATGCTAGTAATAATAATGTTACTATTAATACAACCAGCTACACTCAGGCATTCAATACTAGTACTAACATTACTCGGGTAACCTTATGGTGGGAAAAAACTGTCTAAAAAGAGGTTTAAAATTGGTCAAAAATATGCCAGCAAGCTTGAACCTACTGTAAACTTAGGCCTACCTCACCTGTAGACTTCTTCCTCGAAAGCATCGTTCAATCCATATACTGTGTCACTGTCTTCTCCACATAATCTTTCACTTTGGCTCCGTCAGTTTTACCAGCATTGCTGCAGTGCAACGCAACTCATACAGCAATATCTTTATCTCTATCCGAGTTGTCTAAATTGTATACTATAAATCACAATGAACATCAGCTGTGTAGGCAATTGCTACAGTAACAATTTCACACCAAATGTGCGCCATCTTGGCTAAGGAAACTTTTTAGGAGTCTTTTGTAAACAGCTTGCAAGCAGTGACGTTTTACTGGTAGATAACTGCAAGCAGATCGCTGAGTGCGTTGTAATTTACTAACATGTCCATTATTTCCCGCCAGATTTTCAGTCACTAGGGAAACTGTGTAACTCCGCGACGAAAACTAGTTTTCTTAATGTCAGGTTTTTAAAACTAGTCGTGTCAAAGTAAAGCAGTTTGGAAAGCTAGCGCCAGTCTTTAATAAGGCATATTACTGATGTACAAACGTTCACCAATTTCCAATTTTCATTTAAAATATCAAACTCATTCACAAAATAAAAGTACTCTCGAACCTCGCATACCAACACTTATCTACGTGTAAAAGCAAGCCAAACAGACAACTGTGTAAAAACCGAGAAGTTGTGTGTATTGCTGTTATGCATGTTTAAATGGACCTGAGACGTTATGTTAGAAGTGAGGTACGTATTCCACACTTGAGATTTAGCATACAACTAATTAAAATGACTAAGAATGAACTTTTTATATCTTTTATTGCAAAGAAAAGTTAAACAGATTTTGTGCATTTACATTTTAAAATCTATACAAATATTCAAAAGCTTTTTTCCCTGCACATTGTAAAGGTTGTTGATATTTGTAAATTTTAATCGTTAGCCCTACTGAAGTTTAACAATACTAGTACCATATTTAATGACCTTTAGATATAATTTACAAGAAATAACTTCGTAAACTAGCCTATAAGTATAACGTAAAGTTTTAGAAAAGTAAAGACAAAACTAGTACCAGCACAAGTAAGACGATAAACTGGTTATGTTTCGAAAAACTCTGTCCAGATATTACAATTTTTGTTGTTTTTTAATATTACTGATTTGACAACCGACTAGTTTTTTACGCCTTCTGTTGTCGTTAAAATGTATCGTAGGTACAATGCATGATGGTAATGTATCACAAAGACAACTGTGGCATGTTAATTTCTTTCTATGCTGTCTGGTATCCGACTGTAAATCTGAAAGTTGTATTGAAATAACCTCAATTAGTGTAACTAGACTGTTTAGTTAATAATTATTGTTGTGCTTTTCTGATTATATGCTTCATGATTTTTGTTCGGCCAAATTTTTAGTAAAATATCCTTCTTTTACACGGGTGCGGGTCTTAAAAATAACATTTAAAATGAGAATATGATCATTTTTAACACCCTTAAACAATATGTGATATTTAATTTAATGTATTAACATTATACATCTTATTTAGTGCTTATTTATGAACAGTTGAGAGGTGACTTCCCTCAGATCCCTGGACTGTAATTAATTCTCTCCTTGTTTACAAAGTCTGAGACTGGCACACAAGACTGTGAGTGAAAAACTATCGTCTACCTATATGCTTGAGAACACTTGCAAAGTAGTTAAAAAAATGGGCCTAATGTGGGAAAATATCAGCACACAACCCACTAAGTTATGTTACGAGAAGATTAAATATTTTCCAACTTTTTAAACGAATATAATTTTGACAGTACGTTTTCTGTTGTTTTTCTCGGAGCATCCGAAGGCAAAATTTTATTATTGTGATTGATCTGAGTTACAGTTTTTATTTTCCATGTTAATATGTTATGTTACCGAATGTCTTTGTGAGACACGTAAAGAATAATACCTAGATTTGGTGGGGAAGTTGTAACAGAAAAAAAAAAAAAAAAGGAATAGGAAGAAAAATAATAGAAAATAAAGTAACGGTACAGAATTGAAGTACCTGTATTAGAAAACACGTTTTAAATATATTTAAAGCCACTAAAATGTTGCCCTCTTCTCGAACATTAACTTTAAGCCTCTCGTGTACAATAAATGAATCGTGAATAGATGGGTATTAGGAAACTACAAATGGGGAAACCAAGTTGTCCGACCTTTTTCCAGAAATTATAGATGGCGTACCGCGTAAAAGCTATTCTGTGATTGGGTTGCTTTACGAATTTTAATTACCATTTTTAACTCGCTTTCTTTGAATGTTCCACTGAAGTGTACTGTAGCCACTATTTAGATACAACTGACAGTTCTAGACTCAGACGCGCTTTGAAAAACCAACTACGTTAACAACTGACTCTGTTGTCTAAGGAAGAAAGTGTTGCTGTCTTATCCATAAAGACTAAGGAAGTATGTGTTACTGTTGTATTCATATAGATAAAGGAATAATGTGCTGTTATATTGACGTATACGCGCTCGTATGTAAGATTGCATGCTTCAAATGTTAAACTGTAAAATTGGTCTCACAAAAAGAGGTCGGATGTCAACGTTACTTATTATTCACGATTTTTAGTCTGATATACATCTTTACCGCTGTGCTTAATTTTTAGCTGTTCTTTGGATACAGCCAAGATTTTCAGGAAATCTGGAGAAATGCAATAGTTATACAGTGTTTATATATTATTTCGAAGTGAAATAAAGACGTTGAAGACATTTAAAGAAATAATCAGTTTCAAAAACTATCGACTTTACATGTAAAATATCAACTATGGTTTCCAAATTTAAAGTGCTGATGCATAAAGTAAAACTCGGTAGAAATAATTCCAACGTTTACGAGGAAAATAGCATATGCAGCAGATTGTTTTGAATTTCGCGCAAACCTACACCAGGGTCATCTGCACTAGAAGCCCTTAAGTTAGCGGTGTTAATCGGGATTTGTAATTTTAAAACGATGCGATTTCATCCCACTTAATCTACTTGTAATATTACTTTGAAGAGTATTTTGTTCACCGTATTAACTGATAACAAACACATTAAAATATCCAACCCAGATTTATGTGTTATTACTTTTACCTTGCCTGTGTTACAACACTTACATTAACTGATTTACTACCCTTCACTCCTATGTTATAATGTTCTTACCTTATCTGTTTACTACTCTTATTTTGCCTGTTTACCCACACATACCTTGCCTATTTTAATCATGGCCAAGTGGTTATGGCGCTTCGACTCATAATCCGTGGGTCGCGGGTTCGAATCCCCGTCACACCAAACATGCTCTCTCTTTCAGCCGTGGGGGCGTTATAATGTGGCGGCCAATTTTACTATTCGTCGGTAATAGTGTAGCCCAAGAGTTGGCGGTGGGTGATAATGACTAGCTGCCTTCCCTCTAGTCTTACACTGCAAAGTTAGGAAAGGCTAGCGCAGGTAACCCTCGTATAGCTTTGCGTGCAATTAAAACAAACCAAACCAAATTCACAATGTCCCAATGAGAGGTGCGAGTCATATCTTCACATCTGTTTACACATTAATAGTGTTTATCTTAAGTAGCTGTTTAGGGTTTAGCTCTTGGCAACTCAGTGGTGGCATTGTGTTTTGCAGGTTGACCATAAAAAAGAAGAAATGGGATCGCGTAATATACTTCAAAAAACCTGCACTGAACCTTGCGCAATACCTTACTTCACAGAAGAAGACTTGAGTTATCTTCCAGCAGATACCGAATCTTATAACATGCCAGTTCCAAGCGAAAATATTTGGAAAAAAATTGATCTTCCAAAATCTCCACACTCGCCTGAACTAGATCTGTACGAGGACTGTCATCTCCCACTCAGTGAACAGGAACACTTACAGCTGGAATCAAGTAGTGATTTTGAATCTTCACGAAACATTTCCGATCTTGATTTTAGTGTTCTTAGTTGCTGGCCACGACAGATGAAACCAGCAGCGATCAAAGATGGTCTGAAGGTAGAGTTAATGCATGACTGCATGTGGTCTGGCCTTTGTTCGGACGATTGCAAACAGAAAGAACAACTTGCAACTTTTGGATTCACTTCTAGAACTTGTCCTCCTATAAATCCTTCGTCACTCGCTAGTCTTTCAGCAACGACAAACTCTCAGTCCTTAGCTGATGATTCTTCTACCATCCTTCCCCGAAGATCAGGTCCTTTGAGTAATGACCACAGTTATTATCAATCTCATTTCCAAACTCAAAATGGGTACCATAAAACAAACAAGTTACATCATTGCGATTCAACGCCTAATAGGCCAAATGTGGAGCACTACGACAGTGACACTTCATCACACTTCGGTGAGTGAATGTCAACCTGTGATATCTTAACCTCATAATCTGTTGTATCTGTAGTGGATTTACAGTTATAAGTTTATTATAGTACCAACGTTTGTTTCTGTATAGTTTTATTTTTTTGCATGTGACGTATATTTTTACTGTGTATTGCAATAATCCCGCGTGTTCTCGGAATTTGTAGAATATTCTTGAAAGTAAAAATCAACAATACTTGTTTTACGAAAACACGTTAGAATATTGTTGAAATGTCTAGAAACTCGATGCTCCGAACGATAAATAGTAGTAATATTATTGGAGTGTTTTAGTCTATTTGCTATAGACCTAGGAAACTATAATTGTTATTAACGCCTTTTAATCGAAAAACTACAGAATTATACCACGAACGTTTATAGAATTCAAACATGTTCAACCATTCAAATTCAGTTAATTACTTCAGACGTTAAAATTTGTACTAGGATATTAAATATCATCATCGGTAAAAGTAATCCGTTTGAGTCTAGTCAAGCTAGCTAGCTTCAGTGAGCTGTGATAATATCGATTCAGAATTAATTTGCTCGTCATGGTACTGGATTGTCGATAAAATATTCAGTTCTTAACGGGATATAAGATTGAATTTGGTTGTTAAGTTTGTAAAAAACTGTTGCGTATAAACTATCATTTGTAATTACTATTAGTAATAACAGTTATAACTTGTATTGTTGTTTGTGTATTAAAATATATTTGTTTTAGAAAGAAAATTATATGTATCGGTCTTGTTCGCAAATACTATCAATTTGATACATACACTGCTGGCCAAAATCTTAAAGCCAATGAACATAAAGAAAAAAACATGCATTTTACATTGTTATACTCAACCACTTATTGGGAATAGAGCTTCGAAAGATGAAAATAAGAAACGGGAAAATAAAAAAAAAATTAGCATTTAATAGGGAAAATGTGAACACTATGAAATTAGCCTAAATACTAGTTGGTCAAAAGTTTAAGACTATACTGAAACAAAGCGTTAATCGGTAAACACGGAACGAAATTTAATCATTTCTGTTCAAGCATAAGCGTTGTCAACATCTCCCACTGACATCTCCTGTGTTACATTGAGTAAAAACATGGCAAAGGCTAAAAAGTTGGCAGAGTTTGAATGTGGCAGAATTGTCGAGCTGCAAAAGCAAGGTCTCTCTCAACGTGCCATCGCTGGTGAGATTGGGCGCAGTAAAACTGCTGTTGCAAATTTCTTAAAAGACCCTGATGGATACGGAACGAGAATTTCAAGTGGTAGGCCCAAGAAAATTTTGCCGCCGTTGAGATGGAGGATTCGACGGGTTGTCCGGCAAGACACCAGCCGATCGTCGAACCAGATTAAGGCCCTTACGAACGCAGAATGCAGCTCAAGAACAATATGACAGCTTCTACGAGAGAAAGGCTTTAAAAAACCGTAAACGTCTTCAAAGGCCACGCCTCCTTCCACAGCACGAAACAGCTCGGTTAAACACTGCTGAGAAGCACCAAACATGGGATGTAGAAAAGTGGAAGAAGGTTTTGTTCTCTGATGAGAAAAATTTAACCTGGATGATCCAGATGGCTTCCAATGTTACTAGCACGATAAGGATATCCAACTGGAGACATTTTCTACACGACACAATGGAGGAGGTTTCATCATGATCTGGGGTGCTTTCTCCTTCCATGAAACAATGGAGCTTCAGGTTATACAGCGACGTCAAACAGCAGCTGGCTACATTGGCAAGTTGGAGAGAGCATCCATATTGACTGAAGGCTCACGTTTGTGTGGAAATGACTGGATCTTTCAGCAGGACAACGCTGCAATCCACAATGCGCGCAGGACAAAGGACTTTTTCATGGCGAATAACGTGATTTTTTGGACCATCCAGCGTGTTCGCCCGAACTGAACCCCATTGAAAATGCTTGGGGGTATATGGCAAGGGAAGTCTATAGAAATGGACGTCAATTCCAAACAGTGCATAATCTTCGTGTAGCCACATTTATCACTTGAAATAACATTCCAGCCGGCCTTCTACAAACGCTTATATTGACCATGCCAAAGCGAATGTTTGCAGTTATTCGCAATGACGGCCGTGCAACTCGCTACTGAGACCTCTTATTGGACATTTCCTACCTTGTTTAGGGTTTCTTTTGGTATGGTCTTAAACTTTTGACCAGCTAGTATTTTGGATAATTAAATAGTGTTCACATTTTCCCTATTAAATGCTAATTTTTTTTCCCCTTTTCTTAATTTTCATCTTTCGAAGTTCTACTCAAATAAGTGGTTGAGTGTAACAACGCAAAATGCATATTTTTTTCTTTATGTTCATTGGCCTTAAGATTTTGGCCAACAATGTATTAAACTTTAATTATATTCAATTTCAAATTTCTGGTCCTTTGAGATTATAACACGTAACTTGTTTTTGAATTAAGCACAAAGCTACACAATTGGCTATCTGTGTTCTGCCCACCTCGGGTATCGAAACCCGGTTTTTAGCGTTGTAAGTCCGCAGACATGCCGCTGAGCCACTGGGGGGCAATACGTAACTTACATAACATAATAAATCGGAGACTCGTCCGAAATAATGCGTAACATAATAAACTGGGGGCTCGTGTCCGAGATCTGAATAAGAAAAAAACAGTCGAAATAAATTAAAATTCATATCATATGATTTATATTTATCAGTCCCAACAATATTTTATCATGTCTGTTTATCAAAATTTTCATGAATCAACCTCTCCTTCTTTAGCAACTAGAAAAATATAATAAAAGTGAATTCCTTGAAGTTGCCATAATTTTAGAATTAAGATTAAAAATCAACGAGAAATAAAAACTAAAAAAACTGTATTGTTTAAATATCAGTTGATGATGATTTGTTGTCTGAGGAAGCATTAGGGGAATACTGTAATGTCTCCACTAGCCAATCAGGGTTGAGTGATAAAGACAAGTTAGAAGTCCAATTAAAACTCAAACAAATCGAGCTTGAGCAAACATGCATCGAAGCAGAAAGAGAAAGCAAATGACTCGAGGTCGAGCAAGCTGCTATCGAAACCGAAAGAGAGAATAAACGTTTTGAGGCTGAACAAGCCCTTATTGAAACTTGTCAGTATATTAAGATACTATCATTTAATGCAAATGAAGTTGATAAATACAGGGTGTTCGGAAAGTCACTGTGCAGTTTTGTAATCGTATTTTATTCAGTCTATTTCAAGCCAGCAACTGATAGCGGTGTTTAGAAACAAAATAAGAAGGATCCAGGCCTGTATTGATGCCAACGGGGGTCACTTTCAACATTGTTTATAATTGTCATTCTTATTTACCTTTTGTATTCTATGTTGAAACATGTCTGTTAATAAATATATAAGTACACAGTGACTTTCCGAACACCCTGTATATCCATCATTTTGAAAGTTGGAACCATGGAATGGCCCACCGAAAAATGGTCATAATTATTACAGTGTTTTCTTTATTGGTAAAGCATAAGACTTATGCTGCTCTGTCTCTAGAAGACTGCCTCAATTATGATAAGGTTAAAATTGCTATCCTCAAAGCAGACGATTAGTACTGGAGACTTATCGCCAAACGTTTCGAGCTTATCGCAAAAAAAAACAACCAAACTTATATAGAATTCGCCCACGAAAAATTTTATTTTTAATAGATGGTGTAATTCTATGCATATGGGTAACAACTGCGACAAAGTAAGACAATTATATGTACAAGGGACGACCTCAAAATTTATTTGGATGAAAAGAAAGTAGAAACACTACAAGAAGCAGCTTGTCTTTCTGGTGATCACACTTTAACACACATAAACCACTTTTCATAAAAAGAAATTCTTGCCAGCTCAGGAAAAACCTGTTTCTGTCCATTTCACTAAAATTGAAAATTATTCTAAAAAAAAATCCAGCTCCTATGGTTCGAAATCTACAGACAGTCATCATAAAACTTTATCCAAATCATCAGAGTCTGTCTGTTATTTCTGTAAAAAATCTGGTTATTTTTTATCCAATTGTTGGAGTTTGAATAAAGAAAAAGAAAATGATACAACACCCAGTGCATTTGTGTTCAAATCTGAACATAGTTTCACCAGATCATCCAATGTTGTTTATTTGGCCACTGATAAAAAAAAAAAAAAGGCTGATATAGTTAGGAAGGAATTTTGAGCTTTAGTGTCTGTTGGTTCTGTGTCTTTGACAAATGCACTCCTAATCCCGTACCCATATGTATTTTTGTATTACTGGGGTGACTCAAACATTATTATTAGGTGTATTGCCTTTAAATTCGAGGTTTACCGCTGGTGAGTCTTTTAATGGCTCAGAATATTGAAAGTTGGTTTTGTTAATGCTCCTTTTCATAATATTTATTTAACATCAAACCTAGTTTCGGAACCAGTTGCGGTTAGGGTAAAACTTATTCTGCCAACTTAAGATGTATCATTATTGTTGTGAAACTTTGGATGAGGGGGAAAGTTGTTGCTCAACCCAAAACTAGTAGTGAGCCGATCACTGTTTCATCCAGAAGTGTTTCGTGTACTGTAACTCGAGCTCGGGCTAAGAAATCAAGCCAAAAAGAAATGATAAACACATGTTCAGAGAATATTATTATAGATTTGTTACAGACATATTTCAGGGTTCGACATAGATCTTGTGAATGTTTGTCCTATTTACAAGTCATTGGTGAATGATAATGATTGACATGATAGATCTGGTTCGCTTGGTTAAGTACCGTTTACCAGAAGTAAACTGATATGAGCAAGAAAAGGATCCGCAGATCTCCTCAATTTTTAAATATGCGTGTGTATGTGTTTGTGTGTTTTCTTAGAGCAATGCCACATAGGGCTATCTGCTGAGCCCACCGAGGGGAATCGAACCCCTGATCTTAGCGTTGTAAATCCGGAGACTTACCGCTGTAGTAGCGGGGGGCTTTAAATATTCACTTCCAAAGAATGAACTGAAGAAAGTTACAATTGGTTACTTCTTCGAAAATGGAAATGACGTAAAAACCCGATAACCTAGTGCTTTCACAAAGTGAACCTTCCTTTTTCAGTTTATCCCTGAAGAAGTAAGGCCCACCATTTAAAGCGTTCGGATTATAGGGTTTACATTTTATTTCTATCAAGAATTAGTGAACCTACGTGTTTTTCTAACATCATGAACTCGTCAAAAATGGTGTGTGCTTTTGAGAAAATGGAGACCACCAAATGTACCAGCTTCAGAGGACTTGCTGTAATTCTTCAAATAGTTGTTCCAGAAGCATATCATTCTGAAATATTGAAGGTTGCCCATGAACTCCCCATGGGAGATTACGTAGCTGTGACAAGACATGTTACGAAATTATGAGACATTTCTTTTAGACAAAAATTAAGCATGGTGTTTCTCACTTTTGTAATGTTTGTCATACTTGTCAAGTGACTGGAAAACCTCATAAGAAAATTTCTATTGCTCCTGTAAAACATATCCCAATGTTCGAAGAACATCTCATTCATGTAATAATTGACTGTGTTAAGCATAAAAGATGATATTTATATTTAAGCACTTTCAGGTGCTTTGTAATTTTGTTATCAAAAAGTTGTTTGTATCATTATGTTATATATTTTCATAATTATTGAAATTGTATAATTCTTTAGCAATGTATTGTATTTAATAGATTATCTATATATGTGTAATATCATGTATAAAAACTATGTAACTCAAATTTTTAATTTTCTAACGTGGAGGCGTGACTGATTTACCATTATACGTTTATTTAAGTACCTATGCTTGTTTCTGTAATATTTACTCTCTGCATGTATTTTTTTCTTGACTGTTTATTTCGCAATCTCTCCTGTTCTCGGAATTTGTAGAAGATTCTTGAAGGAACAGATAAATAGTATTTGTTTTACGAAAACGCGCTACACTATTGTTGAAACGTCGAGAAACTCGCATAATTACTGTATAAAAACCGACGCGCCGAAACCCAAGTAGTAGTAATATCATTGGACAGCTGCAGTCAGTGTGCTATAAGCCTAATAAGCTATAATTGAAAGCAATTAATCGAAAAATTACAGAATTTGACCAAGAACGTTTATAGATTTGGAATATTATCAACCGTTCAACTTCAGTGAATTACTTCGGACGTTAGAATTTCTACTAGAATTTAAATATCATCTTCGGTAAAAGTCAACCGTGTGAGGCCAGTCAAGCTAGCTTGCTTCAGTGAAGTGTTTATTTTTGAAATTCTCGCAAAGCTACACAAGGGCTATCTGTGCTAGCCGTCCCTAATTTAGCAGTGTAAACCTAGAGGAAGGCAGCTAGTCATCACTACCCACCGCCAACTCTTGGGTTACTCTTTTACCAACGAACAGTGGGATTGGCTGTCACATTGTAATGCTTCCACGGTTGAAAGGGCGAGCATGTTTGGTGCGACCGGGATTCAAACCCGCGACCCTCATATTACGAGTCGAACGCCTTAACCCACCTGGCCATGCCGGGCCCTGGAAAAGTGAAATGGATGTCTATTTACACGGTTATACTTGACAATTAGGGGACCAATAATATGGTTTCCGCTTGACATCACGTGTCAATACAGTGGCACTAGTCAACGTGAAATTTAGTTTCCTCGAAAAGGGGAGAGGCCGCCTGGAAGGGCTTACTTTTTTAGTCATTCGCACTATCATACAGTAGTGTGTTATCTGTCAGTAAACACTAAAGTGACGTCACATAAATGACGCTTAACGTTATAAATATGTACTGTCGTGACGTCAATAAAACGACCGCATGTCATAAGTCACGAGAAGAATTATGCACTGTGTAGGCTCCAACATAGTATAAAATATAAATTTAAAAAACAAGAAGAAATAAGAATATTTGTCACTCTTAAGCTTGGTTTTATTTCTTCGTGAGACAGAATAATGTCGTGGATACTGCCAAAGTAGGCCTATCTTAGTATAATAAGCTCTCCCCAGGTAGTCTATACTGTTTCAATACTAAGTATACCTTTAAAATAAACAAACTGAATCAAGACTAGTTTGTTCTAAGTCGTTACTTTTAGTACATAAAACAACTGCTGACTAAGTAACTTTTGGTCTGAGGATGTTTGGATATTCAATATAATAGGGCAAGCAAATATCGCCTTTGGTGCGTCTTAAAACTTATTGCGAGAAATATTTGTCTTTTTACAAGGGCACATTTGGGAACTTAAATTTGTTTTTCTTATCAAATGAAATGCTGCTTTACCAAAAATTCACAAGTTATAAATTGATTATAATCTATACTGTTCTAAGTAATATAACCTTTCAGAAAATGGCAAGGTTGTGAAATAAAGAGAAAAAAAAAAGCCATAAAATATGTACAACAAACCGTCAATACTGGTGATAGTGGTGTCATCTATACCCTATTACTGTAAGTACGTTATAAGATTTATTATTACAGTGTACGTTGCTGGTATAGCGAGCAATGTATGAACTTATAACGTTAAAATTCAGGGTATGATTCCACGCGGAGGACACAACAGATAGCCCAAAATTCAGGGTATGATTCCACGCGGAGGACACAATAGATAGCCCAAACGGCGCTTTGCGGTAAAACACACACTTATACGGAATACACGATTATACGAAAACAAATTTCGAGCCTCCGTAATAGGGGATCTTAAATTCTATTAAAAATAAGTGTCTTCAACATTAAATTTCTATTTTTAAATAACGGTAACACTCTATGAATTACACAGAAAATACAGATAAATGTCAGTTAAACAAGAAATAATGAATAACATCAGTTTTGTTTTTTCTTTTCGAAAAACGTTCTGGTTCATAATGCAGAAAAGTTATTTTGTTAAATCATGTTTAGTTGAATCGGTATACTTAAATGAGATGTATCTTTGTGTTTTGGATGCGTTCGTGTCAAGTAGATGACATCAAATATCCAAATTTGGTGTTTCTTAAAACAGTTGTTGAGAAAGAATATTGCAATTCTTGTTGGAATATTTTAAAGCATAATCAGAGATATTAATCAAACACTTGTACCGAATGCCAAATATAGGTTACATAATATAGACTGTTAGAAGTCGTTTTTATTGGGGTTATTCATTTAAAATATAAACAGTATATAAATTGGTGGTGTAGAGCGGGTTTAACTCAGAATTATTGAGAAAATAAGTGTTTTTGTACTGTAGCAGTGATTTCTCTATTTGAATTTAGCCTACATTTACTCAAAACTTGCTCATGTCAACGTACCTAATTTTCTGTTAGATTGACAGTGGAATTTGGCCATCACTCCTATAAAACACCCACCCAGCCGTAAAATGGTAAACATAATTGTTTAGTGTTTTTTTGTTGTTGTTGTTTTTTTGGGGGGGTGTCAACTATAGAACCTCAAATCAACCGTTCGGCCCTATAACCACTACAAAGATAACTTGACTCAAAGTTAATTGGTGTTGATTTCGTTCAGGGAGGGGAAATAGATGATTTCTTGATATATAAAATATTGCAGTGGCTATTTAGCTGCAAAAAAAAATATGAATATTGATAAGCTACGATTACTGCTCACTTAGTTTAGATAGTGAGTAATAGTAAATTACGAGACTGATTTGTTTTAATTCCCTCGATTTTAAAACAAATGATACCTGTTAAAGTAGAGCCGGCATGGCCAAGCGTGTTAAGGCGTGCGACTCGTAATCTGAGGGTCGCGGGTTCGCATCCCCGTCGCGCCAAACATGCTCGCCCTTTCAGCCGTGGGGGCGTTATAATGTGACGGTCAATCCCACTATTCGTTGGTAAAAGAGTAGCCCAAGAGTTGACGGTGGGTGGTGATGACTAGCTGCCTTCCCTCTAGAGTTACACTACTAAATTAGGGACGGCTAGCACAGATAGCTCTCGAGTAGCTTTGTGCGAATTTCAAAAAACAAACAAACAAACCTGTTAAATTTTATTTAATAAATGTCAATATCCGGGTGATCTTCGAACTACTAAATACAACAGCCCATAATTTCACGACCATGAATATTGATAAGCTTTCAATGTGATAACATAATGTTTTGGGACAAAATGGGACCTATTGATCCATCTCGGCTGATCTATTCTCTAAATCAATTTAAAAGTATTAATAAATGAATTCAAAATGAGAGAAGAAATCTTAAAGCCAACCTTTATCATTCATATATATCTCAAGCTTTCTCTTAAACTCACTTAAATTTACTGCTTTTTCAAAATCCAAAGGCCAACCACACTGTTAGAAAAGTAAAACTGTCTTAGCTGAAGGTGACTCCCACCCTGTCATAATTAATAATTGTTTCTCGTATTCCAACTATTCTCACTGTTAAATATGGAGAAAAAGATGTATAAGCTTGTCAGTTCCGTTTACAATCTGAAATACCTCAGTCAGATCATTTCCTCTAACTCTTCCCTCCTTAAGAGAAAGTAGTTTGTGAGGTTTCAACCTCTTCACGTATGACTACCCCTTTATCCCAGGCACCATTCTCTGAACCATTTTCAACAGTTCAATGTCTTTCCTCAGGTAAAGAGCAAAGGCGGAACACAATATTCCCAATGCTGCCTAATCAATGACCCATACGTGAAGTTATATACTGTTTAGACGTGTATTTAATATTTCTGTAGATACAACCTAACACCCAACTTTCCCTACCACTAGCAACAACACTCTGTTTTAATGACTTTAGATTTATGACTAAATGATCTAAATCCTTCTGTAGATCAGCAGCATGCTTTCACAGCTAGCAACACCTAAGATATTAATATCATCTGCAAATTTAAGTAATTTAGTGATCATTATTTCAACTGTGTCATTCATTTAAATTGAAAAAAGCAAAGGTCCTACAATTTAGCCATGAGGTACCACACATGTAACATCAATCTAGTGTGACTAAACTCTGTTTATAACAACCCTCTGTTTTCTTCCATCCAGCCATTCTTCTATCGAATTACCCAACTTATTTTCACACCTATAGAGATAATTTGCTTTATAAGCCTTTTATGTGTCACCTTTTCAAAAGTTTTCTGAAAATCCAGATACACCAAATCTGTACTCTTACTTTCATCTACATAAGCAGTAACCTTTCCAAAGAATGTCCAAAGATGTGTAAGGCAATATTTTCTCTTAGTGAAACCATGTTGACTATCTGATGACATTCTAAACTTTGTTAAATGACTCTGCAAAGCATCTTTTATCAGACTTTCCAAAACTCTTCCCGTAACTGTGTAAGACTAATGGGGTCTATAATTGCTGTCACAGTTTTTATCATCTCTCTTAAAAATACGCGTTCTATTAACTAACTTTCAATTCTCTGGTACCTGCCCAGGACTAACTAACTCAGGACCTATTCGAGGACTAACAAACCCTTTCCTTACAGCTGAGTTAATAGCTGTAGCAAACCAGCCAGCCCTTATCTTATTTACATGTAAGCCAACAATTCCAGAACTCTCCCTTTCACTGAATCAAACTCATAAGTCTGACCAACCAATCTGTTCATCCTCATGTGCTAACCTAAGGCTAGCATTTACCCCTAGTGACCTACTTATAACTTCATCCCCACAGTTAATGTTGGGCAGTGTCACTGATAAAAGTAAGTTATGGCTTCTTTATTTATATACTTATTAATTACCTCTGGCCTACATTTACCAAATCATTAGCCCCTATGTACACCACACAAACCGAATCTCTGCTAGTTCCTTTCATTTTATATCCTGCTCTGTCGGTTATATCATCCACCATAGCATAATCTGATTTCTCTCTGTTTATCCCATAGGTTATTCTACCAATATTAATTGTCAGGGAATCGCCTATTACTATAACCTCTTTATTATCCACATCTTTCACTGATTCTTGTTCTCCCTCTAATAGTTTCTCTTCTGCAAGAAACCATGGGTTAAAATTTGTTACTTAACATAATAAGTTCGCTAGAATTAAATAAAATATTTTTAGTTTTAGCAACAATATTAATCTGTTTAACTTTCTGAGTGTCATTGTTAGCTTATATATCCCTTACATGTAAAAACTTAAGCTCCTCCTGAAATGGTGCTGCCATTTCTTACAGTCTATGCTTCTCTTTATCTGTTGCTTCTACTTTAATTATAATAGCTTCCAACTTCTCCGTCAATCTTCAAACTGTACATACAAATTTCACATCTTCATTTGTAGCTTTTTAAAAGGTAAATGCCAGTTTCGAGATCCCAAATAAAACCCACTCATTGCACCCATTACACGTGGCAAACTGTGAATGCTTAATTCTTACACTAGTCTTTAACCATTTTATATATATACTTATAGCCTAAAAATAAATACTTAATACCAGTAGCCTATAGTTAACACAGTTACTGTTAACCCTATCTTTTAACCTGTTCAGTGCCGTAGACGAGATAACTCGTCCAAGCCGATCGGTAACACAGTGCCACAGACGAGTTAATTTGTTCTCAGTAATACCTAACTTCAACACTAGATGTCAGCACCATACATGTATTTGACCTACTTACAAATTGTTTCACTTTCGATCCAAAATGGCGTCACGAAAAAGTTACAAAATGAAGAAGCATTAGAGTTGTATTGTACCAGCTGAAATACTTGGCATACAACAGGTTAAGAAGGAATTGTATTGGTTTTATCACTAGTCTATCTTTACACTAGAACTTTATTAAAAGTGGCAATAACTAGTCTTGGTATACGTAATGTTAATAAATTAATAAATCTAGTATATTAGTTTTTAGATTGTATTTATTCAATAAAAACAAGGTATTTAAGTTATTTTACGATTTACCAGTAAATTGAAATACACCTAAGCATGAAGTTATTCTTATGTTATTTAACCCTCTTTACTACTTAACTTATAGTATTAAATAATATTCAGAAATCCATAAGATATTATCTTTTCAACGCCCTGTGCTAATATGTTTTGATATTTAAAATGATCATTAATTTTATTATTGTTGTAGATTGTCATTATTAAAATATTTGAACTGCATGATATTTAGTATTTCAAAGTTACTTGGCCCGGCATGGCCAGGTGGGTTAAGACGTTCGACTCGTAATCTGAGCGTCGCGGGTTCTAATTTCCGTTGCACTTAACATGCCTGCCCTTTCAGCCGTGGGGGCGTTATAATGTTATGATCAATCCCACTATTCGTTGGTAAAAGAGTAGCCCAAGAGTTGGCGGTGGGTGGTGATGACTAACTGCCTTCTCTCTAGTCATACACTGCTAAATTAGGGAGGGCTAGCGCAGATAGCTCTCGTGTAGCTTTGTGTGAATTTCAAAAACAAAACAAAGATAGCCCTCGTGAGTGGTGATGACCAGCTGCCTTACCTCTGGTCATCACCACTCACCGCCATCTCTTGGGCTATCTTTTGCAAACAAATAGTGGGATTGACCGTCACTTTATAACGCCCTCACGGCTGAAAGGGCGAGTATGTTTGGTGCGACGGGGATTCGAACCCGCGACCCTCAGATTACGAGTCGAACACCTTAACTCACCTGGCCATCAACCATGCCCTTCGTTTTATTCAGATTCTTAATTACCTCGCAAGAAATAATGTAAAACCCAATCTATTTGTTACACGAAACCTTCGATTCTTCTGGAAAGTGTTTTGAATCATACTGGGTAGTGAAGGTTGCTTTTACACTTCCCTTTCTAGTCTTCTTTGCCTATGTTTTTTTTCCTGTTCTTTGTTAAACTTCAAAGATGGAGTTTCTTATACAATAAGTCACTTTTCTTGTTATGTCAACATTAAACTGTTTCGAGTCCTTAGTAATTTTATTTCTGTGAGATATTAACGTTTTTTAGTTTTTCGCTAACATAATGATTAGCGAAACACTATTGCTTTGGACAATATTATTATTGTTTGTGAATGTGCTATTATCTAGTTTAACCTTTACGCCTAAAGTTCGGTAAAAATCACTAACAGCAGAGAAATGTTGAAAAAGAACCAGAACATTTATTTAACGAAATCTTTATCACAAATTTTAGGCATAGCTTTCTATTTGTATCTTTGTTGTAGTTAAAATATACAGTGGGATTTAAAACAAAAACGTAAATATCTTCAGATCTTAATCTATCTTTTATTATGTTGCAGTTAAAGAAGAAGATGTGACTATCGAAGTATCACCATCCAAGAGTAAAAAAGAAAGGATTGTTGACACTTAGTGAAAAAAGCATTCCACGCAAATTATCATATTCTATCGATGATGAAAAACTGGTTGTCCGGAAAGCGATTGAACTGGTTGTGTTACCATGCGATAACAGTGCCCTTTGTGTTGCTATCGGACGTAGTAAGCCGTCAGGAATTCAAAGATTGAACTACAGGAAGTTTGAAATAAATAAATCACGGACTAGAAGAAAATACAGCAGTCGATCTAGCCTTAACTCTGAAGATTCCATAAGAGTTAGAAAAGAGCACAGCAGCATGGAAAGGAAAAGACGAAACGATTTACGTTTCGCCTTTCAGATCCTCAAAGAAAATGTTCCTGATTTAAAAGACAATTCTAAGGCCCCAAAAGTAATGATTTTAGAAAAGTCAGCTGCATATATTTACCAGTTAACTAAAACAAGCCAGATGTTAGATCAAACACTGAAAGCTGAAGTGAAGAAGGAACTGGAACTCCAGCAGAAACTACGACAGCTACAGAACAGTGCCTGTAATGTTTGTATAACTGATTTATAGTATTATACGTGTCATATGCAGACAGAGGTAACGGCTGATAATGGAAGACAAATCACTTTGTTCTATGCTCTATAAATCTTCAATTGTTGAATGTTTTTTTCTCACTTTAATACAATAACATAAAATAACAAATTTACCACGTTGTATTTTATAGTATGAACATATTAATCTTAGAATTAAATTTTTGTTGCCAGCAGTTAAATGTAGACTGTTTCCACCTACTAAGAAAGTAAATAAAAATTTAGAGTGAAGCTATAATATATATATTATTAGTTTTTAGTGTCATGTTTCGTAAACAGACGACTAGGGTATTGTGTATTAACTTAGGCTTAGCATAAGTTGAAATATTTAAAAGTACCATCGAAAGAGAATCGTAGGCTTACTGGGTAATTATAAACGTTTTCAGAGAGGTGCGCGTTTACACTACAATGTATTTGCAGCACATTACTCTGAACGTCTCGCTGAATCGTTAGGTAACTTGTCTGTATAGAGATTTAGGTGTTTGTATACCTCTTCCTCCCCCTCAATACATGGTGAATTATTTCAAATTACTACACGGGGATTGCTCCACGCACTCACTCTGATTCGTATAGATAATTATTGTAATATTGATGTGTTGAATGCAATATATTTTCATTAATTCATGCGAAGTTCTACACATGGAGAACAGTTCATGATGTAGTGTTCACATTTTTTCCTTCATTTTAAATTTCCTCCGTAATATAAAACTAATGAAGAGTTAGAAGTAACTCATTATGTAGTCTTACTTTACGTTTATTTCTACTGTATGTGTAAACTAGGGAGAAGTGCTTTGGATTATTTTCATCATCTATACAGTAACAATCTAGTTCCCTTAGTAATTCGTTTATGCACTAATATTTCTCGAAATAATGTAACGAGTTATGTAGGAGTCTATCGGTTATTGTTTCTATGTTTGCTTGACTTCATTAATTTTGAGGAGATTGATCGTGGTACTTTGTATGCTGTTGTAAGTAAGGAATTTTGTACTGTTTGTTATTTAGTTTTAATATTATTTATGTGTGTGAGCCACTTTAATTTGGAATCGTACGTTAAGCCTAAGAATGTTGTTGATGTAGTTTGGAGAAATGCTCTGTACATGTATTGTTGGTGAGCATTTTCTTTAACGTTTGGTTAGTTTTGTAAACATTGGTAATTGATTTTTTGGGAGGGACATTTATATTCATGTGATATTTTTGACGATATTAGACTATTCTATTTAACTAACATTGTAGATATTTGGTTGTTATAGACGGAGTGTATACACTTTTCTAGCCTGTCACGTCATCTGTGAAGTGTGAAGATTATAATACGTCATAAGATCATAATAAATAGTTGCTCCTTGGTGGGTTACCTTTAAATTTGAAGAATTAAAACGCTATCGCGTCTCGAAATCCGTGTTTATTGTTATTTGCGGCACATTTAAAGGTTAGTTACAAAAATGAATTTTTTAAATGCATCGAGAGCACGATTTTGTATATTAATAGTTCACAAATACAGTTTTTATATATTTACTACAAATTGCCGTATATGCAAAAAAATACAGTTTTAATCAATTATTTATGAACACTCTTTCATGTAAAGGTTTTAAAAACGAATACTGTTTATTTTATTGAAAACCAAAACCACTAAATGTAAGAACATAAAATCGGAAAACGATTCGCTAATCCTGTATCTACTTTTGATATTTCTGTACTAAAATAATAAAATCTCGTTTCTACAAGATGATCGAAAGTAAAATTTACGTTACTTTCAAGTACCCTTTGTGTTGTTCTGTTTTATTAAGAATAACCCTGTTTGGTTCGGCGCAGGATGTATTAAGAATCACTGGCAGTGTGGTGCTGATGTGCTCTAAAACAAATAACTCTCGGTATTGTATTGATGTGATATATTAACAATAACCCTCAATGCTAACTTTCTTTTCTTTTTTAACAGTTGCCTCTAAATGTCGTGTATTGCTCTGCTCTAGACAAGTACTTCCAATGATGTGTTGTCGTTTTTATTCAGAATAGCCCTAAATTCTCTTAATATTATATTAAGAATAATCTCTTTTCTTTACTTATGGCCTAGTGGTAAGCGTTCACGGTTCAAGTTCCGATTATAAAATTACGATTTGCATTTTGGGGACGAGAGTGCGTTATAAGAGTGATGATAAAAACCAACAATTCGATTAAAAGAAGCCCAAGAATTGATAGTGGGTGAAGATGACCAGGATCCCTATCTATTAGTTTAAAACTAGGAGTTCCGAGAGGCACAGCGGTATGTGTACGAAATTACAACGTTAGAAACCGGGTTTCGATACCCGTGGTCGACAGAACACGCATAGCTCAATGTATAGCATTATGTTTTACTGTTATGTTTAAACAAAACTAGGAACATCTAATGTAGAATAAGTTTCGGTAAATTTGCACGAATATCTGAATCAAACTTTTTACTACTGTGATCTATAAATCTATAAATAAAAAATAAGCATATTGTTATATTAATACAAATAAAGTAACAGAATACAGAAAATTAAAAACCGTCTCAACTAATCACTAAGCTTGTATAGGAAAAATGGAAGATTAAAATGTATTATTCGGCGTTCTGGAGAAACTTGAACAAGCGCACAAAATATGAAACCCACACAGAAAATGTACACACATAAAATGGTCACATGATTACAATAGCCAATTGTAATTTACTTCCATGTGGAATATAATATAGAATGGCTAGAGGGTCATAAATTGTAGTTTTTGTTTCTTGAAGATTACCTGAAATTAGGATAAATATATTTGAACTATATATTTATAGTTCTTATAAAATAAAAGGAGGCACATGTGGTTTTGTTCTGACATCGATGTATTGTATGATAAGAACAGCGATAATTTAGAAAGTGAACGTCTTTAAGACGCTCGTATCTGAATTTATCTGCGTGGCTCAAAAAATATAATAAACATGTCGAAATATGAATCTTGTATTAAGTATAAAACTAAGTCTGAATTGTTGGTTGATTTAAAATGGGTAAGGAAACAGCTTTACATTTGGGGTTTTCTGTTCTGCTTGAATAATTATTTTATGTGCTTGCGATGGTATAACATTTCAGATACGAAATATTGCTTGAAATATTTAAAAACAGAAGAAACTGTTATATCTAGTTCTTTCCTAAAATGCAGTTATTAAATGTCTAAAATAATTTCTTGGATATTTCTCATACTAGAACCAGCGTTATTTAAATGTTTCCTTGGAACTATTAGTAAAAACGTGTAAATAGCAAGATTCAAAAGATCACACGTGTCACCCCGTACAGGATTTTAAGTCGTGCTGTGCAAACCATTCGTTTAGTGTACGTTGCACGTATTTTCCTAACAACTTTGTCTCATGGCTCCACCGATTATGTAATTCAAATGTAACTCAGTTTAAATGGCTGCCCGACTCGAACCATTCTTCCATTTGTTAATGCATTTTAATAAAAGCGTTGGCGGTGGGTGGTGATAACTAACTGCATTCCCTCTAGTCCTTCACTGCTAAATCAGGGACGGATAGCGTGGAAAGCCCTCATGTAGCTTTTCACGAAATTCAGAAACAAACAGACATTTTAACTTCATGTTTGTGTACAGGAAATTGCTGATGGTGCATTGAACAAACAAGTTGTTATAAGGTGTTTTGTAAGTTGCACCCTATTCTAGCTTTAACACTTCATTCCTAACAGTAATAATTAGAATTTTTTACATTATTTTTAAAGATATTTTTTTATAATAAAGATTACTTTGCATATGTATTTTGACAAACCAAGATCTCACGAACCTTGCGAAATATTGTTGGGATTACGACTGACAATATCATAGAAATAAGTGTACCTAACTGATGAATGAATACATTCTAACACTTATAAGTAAGAATACTGTTATTAAATTAGTTGTATTCGTTACTGATTCAAGTTTTGATTATGAACTACATAGGTAGCTTGTGTTGTTCAGAAGTTAAAGGCAGCGGTATGTCTGTGTACTTAACAAAGCTAGAAACCGGGTTTTGATACCCTTAGTGGGCAGAGCACAGATAATCCATTGTATAGTTCTGTGCTTAATTACAATCATATAGAAATTAACGCTGATTTGAGATGAAATGTTACGCTT
The DNA here is from genome assembly GCF_004210375.1 of Tachypleus tridentatus. Classification (NCBI taxonomy): domain Eukaryota; kingdom Metazoa; phylum Arthropoda; class Merostomata; order Xiphosura; family Limulidae; genus Tachypleus; species Tachypleus tridentatus. The sequence goes on from NC_134836.1 coordinate 30,225,747, forward strand.
TAACATTACAGCGATCCTTCTTCAAAAGAGAAGTCTTAGAGCTAACGAGTGAAAACAAAAGAATAATATATCATATGGACTATTCTTCTGAAGAGAAGTCTTAGAGTCCACGAGCGAAAACAAAGAAAAAGTATTATACTAACCAAAAGGCATTTGATATGTCCATATCCGACGAGGCTTTTCGTAAGGTACCAAGGCTTATCAGATCATGTGGATTGCAACAGGCAATCCCCTCAGCCTCCTTACAAAAATCGTGTCGTTAAATAGAATATGCCTTGATTAAGCCTGAAGTGTTAAATTTTGAAAGCTATGTTAGGTACATATGCTACTTATTTCTTATACAAATCAGCATGGAACTGAAAATACGAGTAAACAGTTTTAAAATTAAACTGGTCATTTTATGTCGCTTTTAAGGTAAATGAGTATAGTAAATACCTACCGAGAATTTTGACAGAATTATATGAGGCCTGTCTTGTGAATCACAAAATTCATATTTTTAAGTAAATAAACGTGTAATAAAATAAAATAAATGCAAATACAGAAGTTGTTTGTGTATTTTGGTGCAAGGCTACGAAATTGGATATTTACATTTTCTCTATCTCTGATGTCGAACCCTGGATTTAGTATTGTAAGTATTAACCCACTGGGGTGGAAATACTAGTTTGAATATACTGTTAAGAAATTTCTATAGGCCTTCCTTTGTGTTTGACATCCAAAAAAGGAAAAAGGAAATAAATACATTGATTATCAAAAAAAATCTATAAAGCTTTGTAATTCTCTTAATCCTAGAATTATTAACAGATCATATGGATACCACCAGCTTTTTAAACACGTTTAAAAAAAAAACAAAACAGGTTAAGCACCTCGTCGTTTCTTGGCTTGGTGGTACCTCGAGAATTTCTAGCAAAGGAAATGAATCTGGATATGCTAAAACAGAAAGGTTCTTGATCTCATAAGTGTTTATTTTCAGACAAGTACCACGGTTGAGCCACAAAGAATGATTTGCATTTGATGCAATATAAAAGTGTCATCGCAATTACTTCGCAATAAAAATGACCATTCGATCATTAAGGCACCAACTATAAACTATTTTGTAGAAAATATACAAACCGTTCCCTTAAACTATCATTCATAAACTGCATTCTTAAGGCACCTTATATAAACTGTCTTCTTAAAGCTCCATATATAAAATGTCCTATTAAGGAACCACACTTAAACTATCCTCTCAGAGTTCCACGTACAATTTGGTTTTATGAAGCACCACACATAAAAATTACTTTTAAAACACTACGTACAAACTACCCTTTAAGGTGCCATATATAATAGGCTTTTGACATATGATAAAAATATATATGAACCACAGTTATATTTTCCAACCCTAATGCAGAAATCAAAATTTGCGGTTACGTCCTTTTTTTTGTAAATGTGAGGTTAATATTCACAGTGCTGAGTGTAATTTTTGTTTCTGGTGATAAAAAGGCATCAAATACGGAAACTGGGATGGTAAAAAGATGGTTTCCGTACGTTTATGTCTGGAAGGCAAATCACCAGAGACGATGTGTGTATTTCGAGGGCATTAAAAATGCAACGAAATTATCCAGCGTTATCGTCTGTTTTTATTTCCCATCAACAATTGTACAGTTCTTAAACCAGTTTTCTACATTTTTAAACGTTTTTACATGTTGGTATTTCAACAGACTTCATCAAACATCTCCATGACTTCAGCCTGCTAATTATGTCTTTTCAAACTATTCTATCACGACACTTTAAAATTTAAAGAAATTGAAGTTATCAACTGTTTTATTCTTCGCTAATAGATGCCACCACAAACATTAATCATACCAGTGCAACTGAGATTTTATTATCTTTACTCACAGGTGTATCGAAACGACAACTTTAACTACTTTATCGGAAGGTTAACATATTGCTGCTTACAAGGTACCTTTTAAGTATTACACTGTACTGTTCTTATAATCATAGTTGTAAATCTTTAATAAAGTGAAATATTTTTACCAAAAAATTAAATTGATACACAAATCTCGTTGAAGATGGCGCTACAATATCAGTTCTTATTAGACGTTTTTTGGCCGATATAAGAGTGTCCAACGACGTGTTCTTTTTGTTCTATTAAATGATTCTAACATCAATGGAATCTGACTGTATTCAACTAAACATTATTCATTCTTTCAAAAAGTTAATATATTTATCAATCATTTTATTGTTTGTTAGTAATTAATTGCAAAATTACACAATGTGTTATCTGTGCTCTGCCCACCACGGGCATCGAAACCCAGTTTCTAGTGTTGTAATTCCACAGGCATATCACTGTACCAGGGAAGAGCATCTTAGTTTTATCTCACTTATGAGATAACTTTCAAAGAATGGAATTGCTTTCTATAAGATATTATTTTCGCTCTAATGTTTCAAAACCTTCTTCGTATATTAAGGTCGGAATTAGAAAACTCGTTTTCTAATATACTCTTCAAAAAAAGAAACGCAAAAGGGATATTTTTGTTATTTTAAAGAGAAATATATGTAATAACGTTACAAGCTCAGAGTATGTGATGTTACACGTGTTAAGGCACTGATTGTCAGACCGAAATGACAATAAAAGTTGTGCACTTTGAAAACGGAGTAAAACATCGGATTTTTCGCCAAAACGCATTCGTGTCCAATAAATTTGTTTGAGAGATCTGCATGTTCTGCAAGTGCAACATGTGCAAAATCCCTATAAAATTGACGGGTTCTCGGTTTCCATAGCTCAGTGTTAAGCCACCGACACGCAATACAGTTACGCCAAGACTGACTGAAGCACAACGCAACAACGTCATTGGTCGATTGGAAGCAGGCGAATCTTGATCAGATGTTGCCAGAGCTATGGGCTATGGAATCGTCACCAACAACATGGATCAATTCGTGACCGTCCACGATCTGGCAGACCACGTGTGACCACGCCCGCACAAGATCGTTACATCTGGTTACGTCACCTTCGGGATAGAACCACCACTGCGACGTCTACTGCCTCAACCATACCAGGGCTGCGTAGAATTTCCGATCAGAACGAACGCAACCGTCGACGAGATTCTTAGGCCCCATGTGCAATCCATCATGGTGAACGTCAACGACGTTTTTCAACATGACAAAGCCCGTCCTCACACAGCCCGACTCACCACTGTCTTCTTGAGACACCACAACATCAACGTTCTTCCCTGGCCCTCCAGATCACCAGATTTAAACCCCATCGAACATCTTTGGGACGAGTTGGACCGACGTCTGCGACGGCGACAACCTCAACCGCAGACTCTACCTCAGCTTGCAGCAGCTTTGCAGGCTGAGTGGACAGCCATTCCACAGGATGTGATTCGTCACCTCATCGCTTCCATGGGCAGGAGATGCCAAGCAGTTATTGATGCTCACGGGGGGCATACTCGTTATTGACGTTGAGTGACGTTAAACTTCAACTAGTGAGCGTAAACTTCGCCTTTGCAGACTTTGGATGTTCAGCAGTGAATGTGCAAAGTTTCACACATGTCATACAGAACTACCCGGAATAAACTTGTTAACAATATGTCTCAAATTTTGCCTTTTGCGTTTCTTTTTTTTGAAGAGTATATCTTATCACAGATCCAACTCACCAGAAAACTAGCAAGAACGATAGAGATATAACCCGAACCAAATGTTCTCACACCATTCAACAAACTAAAAAACGTATGACGCTATTATTGGACTTCTTTCGACCCTGATGGTACACTAATAACTCTGCGGACTTACACTGCTGGATAATAATTATATAATAATAATATTATTATATGTTTATAATTTATATTTTCTACTACATATTTTGAAGTATAGTTATCGTCTAGTCACACCTAGAAACATATCGGCGCTACGTAAGTTGCGTTATTTATAGAGGCTTTACGCACAGCTCTAGTTATTTCTAGTAAAGCTACGTAATGGGCTATTCTTTGATAGATTGTGTAGGCAAAGTATTCATGAAGAAACTTTGTAAAATGGACAGGAACTACCTGTTGTGGAGACACAAGTGTAGAGGACGACGTTTCGAAAGTCTTCCGTCTTTTGTCTTCTAGTTGCTGTCCATTCTACAAAAGTTTCATTCATTACGTAATGGGCTGTTTGTGCTGTTTCCAACGCGGATAGTCTAATCACAGATTTTAGTGTTAAATCATTCTATATTCTTAAGTTAAATCACACTACCAACTCAAGTTAAACCATACTTTAGGCCCAAGTCAAAGTATATTCCAGGCACGATTTAAATCATATTCAAAATACACGAAAATGCTACTTTAGACTGTAGGAAAAAATGTTCTTTCTTGCTAAAGGTTTTATTTTATATGCAAAAATCAACATGTGTGGCTTGAAAAGGTAAGAAATAACTCGTAGATGAGTGATAGACACTCTAGCCTGCTTCTATTGGATAACTAAATGTTTGTTGACAAGTAAGACACTGTTATCCGGAAGTGACACACCATAAATCTATTTCAATCATGAGTGTTTGTGCGGGTTTTCTTATGGCAAAGCCACATCGTGCTATCTGCTGTGTCTACCGAGGGAAATCGAACCTCTGATTTTAGCGTTGTTAATCCGTAGACTTACCGTTCTACCAGGGGGAGACTTAACACGTGACTATAAGCATAAGTGATCATTTCAAATTTTAACAACAAAGTCGGATATTTTGCATTGGGTATCGTGCTGTCACCCCTGGATTTATAACACCCAAAGAGCCTACCGAAAAATTAAAAATTTATTTTTCAAAGACATATGCCTCCCAGCCTCTTGACGGGTCAATGATGTACTTCTTACGCAAAACTCCATTTTCGAATCTTTAGAATGAACAAGATACATATATAGAGCCCATTGTGCAAGTAAATCAACACTATAATATCAGTTTATAACGCATTCAGTTTGAAAAAGTGACTAAAAACTTATTAATTAAATATATTTGTACGCCAAAAATAAAACTGAAACATTAAGCTGTAACAAAAGTTAGCTTAGTATATAAACCTTTAGCAGGTTTCTCAGAGCTTCAGAGAAGTGGGGAATCTATTTATATTTTATTTTTTATCCAAACGTGTGATTGAAATAAGCAAACGCGTCCGCATTTATTCCGTGACTAGGGTAAGTCAGGTTTAAAGAAATGCATGTTTTGTCAGTCCTTTATTAGGAAAAAATAGACCCAAAGAAAATAAATCTGTAAAAATTTCCTTTTTATAAAACATATACAAAATCTTGTAAATAGAGAAATCTAAGTTAATGCGATAGGATTTCTCAAGAGATTCTTCTTTTGATGCGTACAAGCTTTAAAGACGTAACGAATGGTTGATTTGTATTTTTTAGAAATTTCTATTACGTTCTCCTTTCCAAATAAGATCCTATTTATCTAAAAATATTACCTAGGATCTATAGGCGTCCAATTTGCTAAAGATCACATGCTATGATTCGTCCAAACCCAACACAATTATTACACTGGTCAACAATTTTTTTCGAAATCTCAGTTGCATAAGATTTTTTTACTCATTCTTACCCTTTGTGACCTGCTAAATTCAAATATGAAAACGATTCAGCTCTACATGCTCTAGTTTTAATGCAATTTTAAGTTTTTCATTCTAGCCTTTTGTGGTCAAATTAACACATTGATGTCTCCTTGTAGCCATGATCAGATCTGAAACAAAATCTAAACAATTTTAATATCTCTGTTGATAACAAGCCGGACGCTTTCTGTTATATTTGTGGATGCTTCACGCTTATTCGTCAAAGGCGTAATATAACGTCGTTTGTGAGGCGTGCTTATAAAGCGTACTTTGGACTTGCTCTTGGTGACCAAGACAAGAAATGGGCCCCACATATTGTGTGTCATAACTGCGAGGAAATGCTGCGTGACTGGACAAAAGGGAAACGTAAGGGTTTACCTTTTGGAATTCTATGACCTGGCAAGAACCGATGGACCACACAACTGACTGCTATTTTGTCTGGTCAATACAAAGGGCATTGGCAAGAAAAAGCAGACAAAATCTCATATCCTAGTATCCCCTCAGCAATCCGACCTACTCTGCACTCTGATGAGCTCCCAATCCCAGTTTTCAAAGGATTTCTTCCATCTGAAGATGTGGGTAGTGACCAAGAGCAAGAGACTGCTGATGAAACTCAAGAAATATTTTCAGAATCTGGCGATCCTTCTTATGAGACCCCACAGTCATTAACTCCTCAACAGTTTAGCCAGCCGGAGTTGAATGACCTTGTGCGTGATTTGGGTCTCTCCAAAATGCAGCTGAAGTGTTAGCTTCCAGGATGCAAGAAAAGAATCAGCTGAGCCATACAACTAAAGTGTCGTACTTCCGAAATCGGGAGCAGGCTTTTGTGCCATTTTTTACAGAGGAGAATATGTTTTTTTATTGTCATAATATCTCAGGTCTTCTCCAGGAATTAGGGATGCCAGTATACCATCCAAATGACTGGCGATTATTTCTAGATTGTTCTAAGCAAAGTTTGAAGTGCGTTCTACTTCATAATGACAATGTCTATGCAGCTGTTCCAATTGGACACTCTGTGTATTTACGAGAGGAATATAATGACATTAAGACTGTGATTGACCTACTAAAATACCACAAGCAAAACTGGACAATTTGTGTGGACCTCAAAATGGTTAATTTCCTCCTAGGTCAACAAAGAGGATTTACAAAGTACCCCTGCTATCTTTGCATGTGGGACAGCTGAGCTCGAGAAAAGCACTGGAACCAGAAGGAGTGGCTCATACATTGAGACTCTGAAGGCAGGTATGCCAAATATTGTCAACGATCCAATTGTCAGTCGAGAAAGATCATATTTCCTCCTCTCCATATCAAGCTGGGCTTGATGAAACAGTTCATGAAGGCGTTGAATACTGACGGTGAATGCTTCCAACACATATTTTCTGTGCTCCCTGGTTTGTCCTTCGAGAAGATCAAGGCAGGTGTTTTTGATGGACCACAGATTCGTGCACTTGTGCGTGATCAAGAATTTGCCAGAAAGATGAACGACAAGGAAAGAACTGCATGGCTTTCATTTGTGGTGGTGATGGCAAACTTTCTCGGTAATAAAAAAGCTGACAACTATGAAACCCTTGTAGCGAATATGTTGTCAGCCTTTCGCGATCTTGGATGTAACATGAGTGTCAAACTCCATTACCTGTACAGTCATCTTGATAGATTCCCTGAGAACCCAGGAGCTGTAAGTGACGAGCAAGGGCGAGCGGTTCCATCAGGACCTCAAGACCATGGAAGAGCGTTACCAAGGGAGATGGGACAAACATATGATGGCAGATTACTGCTGGAGCATTAAACGAGAATGCTCTGAGACAGTCCACAAACGCAAGTGCTACAAGCAGAAATTCATGACTGAGTAGACTGCAATTGAGCTTTGCCTCCTCATAGTAGCAAATGTCTTATCTACTAATCAGTTTTATATAAATCAATTGAAATATAACTTGATATAAAATTGAATTTATATAAATAACTTGAATACATTTATACTATCTTGCATTTTCTTTTTTATTACCCAGCTATATTAAAGAGTTTTATAACATATTTTATTACATATTTTTCATGATAGACTACGACGTCAATGTGATGATGACGAAATTTTGAGATTTTCAAATACCTTGATTGCAAAAAAAGTAGAGCACTGAGGAAAAAACTAACTTCAGATCTGAAATCAGGGCAAGAAATTATGTAATACCAAGTGTTTGATATAAATGCAACAAAAACTTTGTTGACCTGTGTTATTTAACTAGCAAAGGTGCGTGTTTTACGCGCAGAGTTAAATTCAATTTTCGTTTGGCATTGGTTTCGTTTATTTTGTTATAGATGTTTCGTTGTTTTTCTTATAGCAAAGCCACATCGGGCTATCTGCTGAGCCCACCAAGGGGAATCGAACCCCTGATTTTAGCTTTGTAAATCCGGAGAATTACCGCTGTACCAGCGGGAGGCTGTTATAGACATCCTTGCGGGTTCGGCGTGGCCAAGTGGTTAGAGCGCTCGAGTCGTAATCTGAGGGTCACGGGTTCGACTCCCTATCACACCAAACATGATAGCCCTTTCAGCCATGGGTAAATATAATGTGACGGTCACTGCCATTATTCGTTAGTGAAAGCGTAGCCCAAGATTTGACGGTGGTTGGTGATGACTAGCTGCCTTTCCTCTAGTCTTACACTGCTAAATTATGGAGGGTTAGATATCCCTCCCATACCTTTGGTAAAAAAAAAAAAACAACAAGATATCCTTACTTACTTGGATCCTCATTCGCGACTTCAAAATGGCAAAAAAAGAAAGAATGGACACTAAACTCAAACCGCTCGTGCGATTGTTTTACAATATAATCCCGAATTTTGGGTTCCTCCACAAAATTATATCGGATTTGGTAATTTTTTCAGCACTACTTAACACCCAACAGGACAACAATGCTTTTACACGTTGTGTAGACGAGATAAGCATTCCTTGTCTTCGGGATTGCAATCCCTTCCTCACAAGAAAGCTGAAAATATGACTAATGGAACGCTCTCATAGTGATTGGTCGAGGATATTCTTCACGTCCTCAGTAAGGCCATGACATCCCACCATCACAGGAATGCTGCTAAAAAAAGCACATCGAAAATACAATTAGATATCATGCCTAGTTAATGTATTTTATTCTATTCTTTGGTTGCTTGAATATAGGTCAACATAAGAGAAATTTTATAACTAGTATATTTAAAGCACTGTAATTAATGTGACAGAACAACCACATTAAACTCACTTATATTTTTTACATACTTCAGAAATTGGTCAATCAGTTTACTCTGTTAAATTAGAGTCGTCTATGAAATGAAGATGGATGATGCTCGCTAAGTGCCTTCACTCTAGTCTGTATGTTCAAAACCAGCGACGGCTACTACAAATACTCGTTGTGTCGCTTTGGGTAACAAACAGACACCAATAAATAACCTAAGTATATTACTGTTTGTGTTTGAATTTCGCGCAAAGCTACTCGAGAACTATCTGCGCTAGCCGTCCCTAATTTAGCAGTGTAAGACTAGAGGGACGACAGCTAGTCATCACCACCCACCGCGAACTCTTGGGGTACTCTTTCACTAACAAATAGTGGTACTGACCGTCACATTATTAGGCCCCCACGGCTGAAAGAATAGAAAAACATACGTAACTTTCATGGTTGTTTTTTGTTGTTGTTAGATTTTTTTACATTTGATACTCTGACGTGTATGCTTTTTTGGTTTTTTTTGTTTTTTTTATTTCGCGCAAAGCTACACGAGGAATATCGGCGCTAGCCGTCCCCAATTTACTAGTGTAAGGCTAGAGGGAAGGCAGTTAGTCATCACCACCCACCGCCAACTCTTGGGCTACTCTTTTACCAACGAATAGTGGGATTGACCGTCCCATTATAACACCCTCACGGCTGAAAAGGCAATTATGTTTGGTGCGACGGGGATTCGAGCCTGCGACCCTCAGATTACGAGTCGGACGCCTTAACCCACTTGGCCATACCAGGCGGCATACCCTGATATATATTTGTAAATATAAACAAAAAGAGTAAAGTTATTCAACAAAATTTAACAAAACTTTTGCGCATGAGAGTTATCGGTCTGAAATGTTATTTCCAGCTTGATTTAAGATTAAAACTGAACCGTTCTCAATTTTATATCGTTCGGATTAAAAACAGCTGACTTCGGGAATCAAAACTATAACATGAAAAGACGTGCAGATATATAAATATTGTTTAGGCTAAGCAAACAAATTTCTAGCTCAAGCTCATACTAGTGGACAGTTATTATTGATTATTCATTGTCAACTTTTTCAGCACAAATGTATTAAATTCCATGAAATTATACACGTTAAAGAACATTTAGCGTAGTGTGATATTATCTGTACCGATTGCATGGGCGTGATGGCAATAAACTCTGAATCTAAGTTCCAAGGCGTTACTATAAAGCAGTGGTCCGGCCCTCGACGAGTCGCCAAGTGGCTCGCGATGTTCAACGGGAAAGTCAAACATAGAGAGTTCGCGCCTGCGCGAAGATTAAATGCTGTAGAAGAATATGCATTAGATTAGATACTGGATGGTTCCATATTTGTGTTGAGCAATAAAGAAAATTTAATAAGCAAATCTCATTAATGCATAAGCATTTAATCATTGGCGCAATGACGTAATATTTCCGTAATTGCGAAATCTCACGCGTTCAAATTGTTCTTCGAGATTTACTTACGAGCCCTATTTTGATATTATTTCGTAACAAAAATAGCAGCTAATCGTAAAAGAAAAGTTGACGACGAAAACCGGCAGTTTCATGATGATTGGACTGCGCAATACTGTTTTGTTCAACAACAGAAGAACGTGATCTGTCTGCTGTGTCATTCGACAGTAGCAGTGGCGAAGGTATCCAATATAAAGCGACATTATGAGTCGAAGCATAAAGATTTCCACAACGTTGTCGGTGATGAACAAACAGCTCGAATTGAATCTCTGCGGCGGTCACTGAATCACCAGCAGAACGTTTTCTCAAAGCAGTCAGCAAATTTAGGTGCAGCATGTGAGGTCAGTTACGATATTTCGTTGATGATAGCAAAATATTGCCGACCGTTCACTGATGGTGATTTTGTCAAGTAATGTATGATTACCACACTGGAAAAGTTGTGACCGGAAGTAGTTCGCAAGCTACAGACGGTGGCTTTGAATCGTATGACAGTTCAACGAAGAATTTCACATCTCTCACCAGACGTGACAAGGCAGCTTACAAATAAAGCAGCCAACTTTCTCTACTTCTCTTTGGCAGCTGACGAGTCGACTGACATCAGTTCAACAGATCAGCTACTAGCTTTTGTTCGTGGTGTGTCATCATCGTTTGATATCACAGAGGAACTAATTGGCATGGGTTCCATGAAGGGTCAGACAACTGGGTCTGCTGTATTCGTGGAGACAGTACGAGTGTGTAGTAGTGTTTCATTGGATTTCACGAAACTGGTAAGTGTGACAACTGATGGAGCACCAGCCATGACCGGAGAAAGTAGCGGGCTGTTAGCACTGTTGATGAAGCATCGAGGAAAGAAGAACAGATAGTTGGTGAAGTTGTACTGTATTATTCACCAACAGAACCTGTGCAGTAAAGAACATGATTTTCAGGCACTGATGGCATTAGTGACGAAAACCATTAATTTCATCAAATCAAGAGGCTCAATCACCGTCAGTTTCGAAATCTTCTTGAAGAAATTGATTCAGACTATGGTGACCTTCTGTATCACTGTAAAGTACGCTGGCTGAGTCGAGGGAAGATGCTTAGAAGATTCTGGGAGTTGATTGATGAGGTGATAGAATTCCTCAGAAGCAAGAACAAGGACATAGAAGTGATTTCCATGACTAATTCAGCATGGCAAGCTGATATGACCTTTCTGGTCGACATGACACAACACTTGAATGATCTGAATTTGAAGTTGCAAGGCAAAAATCAGCTTGTCTGTCAGCTTGCAAATCACGTCTCAGCTTTCAGGACAAAGTTGCAGTTGTTCCGGCAGCAAGCAGCATCAGGCAACTTCGTGCACTTTCCCACTTTTCAGTCACAGCTACAGAAGAATCAGGACGTTTACACACAAGTTTATGTTGGGAAGCTAGATACCTTGATTCAATCCTTCAACTCACGGTTTCATGACTTTGACCAATGCAGATTGTTGATGAAACTTTTTACTGATCCGTTCAGTGTGTCAGTGGATGATTTGTCAGCAGAATATCAGCTCGAATTTACTGATCTCCAGGCATCTGATGAACTGCGTGCTATTTACCGAGGAAACAGTTTGCTTGACTTCTACAAAAGAAACTAAATCAAAATTGGGACGGCCAATCTGGTATATACACTTACAGTATTAATTTTTTTTTTAATTTTGCACAAAGCTACGTTATAATGTGACGGTCAATCACATCATTCGTTGGTAAAAGAGTAGCCCAAGAGTTGGCGGTGGGTGGTGATGACTAGCTGCCTTCCCTCTAGTCTTACACTGCTAAATTAGGGACAGCTAGCACAGATAGCCCTCGAGTAGCTTCGTGCGAAATTCAAAAAAACAAACAAACAAACAAACATCAAAACAAACTGAACTGGATCTGGTTTAAGTAGTTATCGTCTTAGTTTTGTGATGTCGCTGTACACGACTTGTAATTTCAGCTGTGGATGTTTTACCAAAGTGACAGTTAATACTTTTTATTTGATTAAAGTAAATGGACAGTAAACCTAAAATTCCAAATCTTTCTACAACAGGGTAGGATTATCTAGTTCTAATCCCAAATTTATCAGAGCATTTCGTTCTCTCTTTAGCACTTATATATAATCATGTTACGCTACACTGTGATGAAAAATGTACATTGCACATATTTGAAAGTCATTGAACTTTAAAATGTTCCCCAAGAGTTCCATAAAGGCATTAACTTTCCACGTCTTTCTGAAGATGGACTTCTTCTGATTGATGAAAGTGAAATGATTTACAGCGAAAAAAAGGTAAGAGAAACGTTTTTCTTTGTTCCCGTTGAGTACATCAAATCAAGAATTTATTAGAAGTACCTAGGGTCTATTTTTTCTAATCCTAACAGTATAGAAAATAAAATTAGAGACAGGGCTTTAGGAAACAGTTTATACTAAAGTTTCTGACGACAATACCATTGTTTCTCCTCGAGTATAAAGTCCCTTCTTTGTGAACCTGAAATATCACATAAAAGCCCCTAAAATGATGGTACTTTGTCACTATAATCGGCTCTTAATACATATCTGATAACTGGAAGTGCAGCTTCTAAAAAGTTGTACACTAACAACGAGAACAATGCAACGTATTAGTGAAATCGTATACACACACAAGGATAACAATTGACATTAGCGAAACTGTATACACTACAAGATAACAATGGAAACATTAGCGAAATGGTATATGTTGGTAACAATAACAGTGGAAAATATTAGCGAAGTCTTATACACTCGTATATTACAGTGTATCTCCATATGTTCTTTAATTTACTACGTACCACTATAATATTACACTATATTTCTAATTGTTCTTTAACGTACGACATACCAAATATCCTTATCCATCAGTATTGAAAAGTCCATAGTCGTGACTATTGTTTTTCAGCTCCGACAATAAACTTGAACTTGTATGATGTTTGATCTAGTTTAAGAATGTAAAATAACTTATGTATTACAATATAATGTTTAACAGAATGTATTCCAAGGTATGGTATTTATACATGATACTATCTATATCGGGTTTTACTCGAAGGATTTAACTTATAGTATGTAAGTAAATTAATTACTCATTATATATATTTTTATTACCCATAACACGTTGTTATTAGTAAATTTCTTTAAGTATGCTGTACTTCTATGGATCATATCTTTAACTCTGTTTACCCACTTTCTAAATAAGATTATTTTTACGTCTCACTTCATCGAAGTAACACTTGATTGAGTGATTTACCGATTACTTGTATACGTTTAGGACATTTAGTCCAAATCTTAATTCGTTATGACAACAAGTTTACCGATTATTATGTGGTCGGTAAAAGAATAAATGTAAGTGGATTAATTACGTTAGAAAATGAAGTTCTGTAACTCTTCAATGGTTATGTTCTTTAACACGATTATAGTCAAAGATCTTACTGTTTATGGCTGCCTTGTTAGAACAGCTAATAGTTTGTATTCAGTTTTATAGGTTTTAGTTAATAAGTAATGTAGAGAATATTCTCTGGCTATGGATAATAAAAAACATTGTTCCATACTTCTGTCAATAAATGAATTTACAAAGTAAACATTATTCTTTTGTTTATTAGTGTTATTTTTTAGGCTTAAGAGATGTCAAAGAGAAAATAATAGCTACTCTACATCGCTCACCGAACTTGTTAATAACTGTATTTATGTTTAATTAAAAATAAACTGAATTTTATCAACTGATAGCCCTCACAAGGTAACGTACAGACTTTTAAGACCTTTTGTTTGGTACATTTGTAAATGGCCTTGCAATATAAACTATAATGTTCTTCAGCTCTCTTGTTTTATGTTTACAAGAACTATATGGTCGACATGTAAGCCATTAAGAAAAGTGTTACCTTCATTTTAACTCTAATGTTAAGCCTACAGAGGTAGGTCACAACAACGAAAGTAGGGTATAGTGAAGCTATTTGAATTTGTTGGACTTCAGAGTAGTTGGATAATTCAACAAAGACTATAGAAACTCGGTTAATGGCATGAATAATTATATACATGACGTGTTGTTAAGAGACTTCTAAAGCCTACAACAATGTTTGCCTGCTGTCACTAAGGGTCATTTAAATAGTTTTTAGTTACATGGCTCACTTTTGATGTGGGATATCGAAAAGTTTTAAAACCTACAGATTACCCCAACATTTCTCTATTCTTCACAGAATCACCCACTTAATAACTCACTTCATCCCCTCCATTTCCATCGCAAAATCTAATAATACGTCAGTTGTATTATAGATGACGCATCGATTTAGCGAAATAAGAGATCATGTTTAGCAAGCAGCACTTGTAGACATTTTCAGCATGTGGTAAGATGTTTAATAGGAGTTTCAGACAAGAATAGAACTAAAACTTTAAACCCAAAAGGTGTGTATTATGCGAAGGTGGGTAAAATGGCCATTCAGCGACGCCCACCGTCACGAGACCTAACAGTGTAGTTATCGATAACTGAAAGTCTAAAGATAACAAAGTTTTAGCATTCGGCGTCAACTCTTTTTACTAACGTAATCAAATAGTGGTATTTGAATGCGTTTTTGCAGCAACAGGATGAAAATCATTTGACCGCGTCTGGCCCAATTCCGAGGAATACTACATTTTAAACAGTAAAAGAAGTCATTAAAAAAAAGTACATTCAAATTAGTGTAAGCTAACACTGAGTACTTGTATTCGCAACAAAACAACTAAGGCTATTTGTCACAATCCCTAATATTGATCTACTAATATGATAGAAGGAAGCAACTTGACAACATTCTATTACCGACCATTTCCACTAAACGATTGACTGTCATTCTTGTAGTGTAGAATGTATTATGGCATCGTACGGATTTCAAACCGGATCGCCAGCTTCAAAATTTAGAGCTTTTGTTTTTCAGTCCAAGAAGAGAGATAAACCAAATACGTAACTATGTATGCAAAACTAAAAACCAATCAACTTTTCATATTAAAAAAACATCACAGTATAATACAAGTTACCTGCTACGAAATAAGGTAACTTATGTATTTTAAAATATATTTTATCTTCTTGCTGTTCAGCCACACAAACTTCACCGTATCATTGAATAAACGTCTATATTTGGTCCTTATATTTAAATCTTAACCAATCTAATTGAGTTGTGTGATTAATTTTAGCTCTATTATAGGTAAGCAGCTTAGGTTTAGCTGTACCATTTCTGATTAATTTTCTGGTTGTAAACACCACATATTTCACCAATGGAATGGCACGAAACATAATTGGTTGTAGTGCCTGTTTTGTGTTGAAACTTCCAGTTACCATGGTTAATATAAATTGTGCTTTCGATCCTCTGTCTTGCCCCTACCATAATGAAATTGAAACAAGAAATTGCAGACCAGTTAGTACTAACGGGAACAAACCTGAGAAGACAGCTAGTCATCACCACCCACCGCCAACTCTTGGGCTACTCTTTTACCAACAAATAGTGGGATTGACCGTAACATTAGAATGCTCTCACGCCTGAAAGAGTGAGCATGTTTGGCGCGACCGGGATTCGAACCCGTGACCCTCGGATTATGAGTCGAACGCCTTAACCCACCTGGCCATCTTTACTAATCTAGTTCATACTATTAGTTATTTTTCATATTTTAAGACAAAATTACAAAACCTTAAACCAAAGTGGTTGAAAAGATGGGCTTTTTTTTCGTTACAGGAAAACTGAGAATGATTAAATAAAGCTAAGTGTTAAAAGGAAGAAAATAGGGGAAAGTGATGTCATACCAGGTCACCATGGTAACTCGGAAAAGTTATAAATCGATTTCAAAGTGTTTTCGCAAGCGTGCTTACGTATTTTGTATAATACGATAAGAAACAAGAATGTTAGATGTAAAAACGTCAGAGAGGTTTGTTTTGAAAGATAAAATATATCGACGGAAACTATAATGATTATTAATAAAGATGCGACGTGAAAATAAATTAATTAGAAAATGACAAGTACATAGAACTAAATAGTTATACGAAAACTTGAAAAATAGTCAAAAATAGGTAATAAGTATTAAAAAGATTAGAAGTGAAATGAACAATTCTTATCACATATGAGATATAAAAAATATTTTCTTTCAGAGAACTAATTAATGGTCGAAAATCACCAATTCCAAGATCTATGATTGTTCGTCAAGGTAGAACGGTATTTAAAGTTATAATCCAATGATTTCATTTATTATAAAGTCGGTTTCATTATCGATGAGAAACCAGTCATTAAGAACGTCTGGGTTGGTCGATTTGTTTGCTTTAAAACTGTCACATTGGTCTATCTGTTGTATCCATCGCAGGAAACTGAAACCCGAATTTTAGCATTGTAAATCCATAACTATCCTCTTTACCACCAGGGTAAAGGAAGTTTTTCAGTGTTAATAAAATGTATGGTTATTGCAACGCTCCAGCATGATACAACTTATATTTTGGGTTATGCAAATAAAATATTTATTTATTTTAAAGTGTGTTTGGTCATATTTGTCGGCAAAAGAATCGGTAGTTTTCATGAACTTACACATGACCTTTATTAATGGGTGATAACCATTCTGCGAAGGGTGTAATTCCCTATTGCACAGACAAGGATGTCTTTTAGATTTCTGCTGTTTCAGTTGTAGTTTGTTTGTTTTTTCAGAATGCGAGAAGACTTTCCGAGTTTAATGTGTTCTGAGTGAAATTTTGCTATTACACTGATTAAGTTTTCTGCAGAAATCAGTGTGTAAATACTGATCATTTAAACGGACAAAGAAATCAAGAAAGTTACTTTGAGTAAGGGAGTAATCGAGGGTAAACTTATTGTTTTCGGAAAGTTCCTGTTGTCTTCCTTCGGGAAAGCAGAGGTTCTAAAGATATTCTTGTTTATACAAGACTAAATTAAACACTACTACTGAATTGTTGTGATCTATTTAATACAAATGATCATGCAAACTCCCTCCTCTCTTCCAGGACAATTATGACCAAAAATATTTTAAAATTTCCAAAGATATTGATTGACCAAAGCACACAACAATATTTACCTCATATAATGTAAAAATTGCAACGATTAGTATATAGAAAATCCCTTACATCTCTTAAGGATTTGTTTGTTTGTTTTTAATTCCGCGCAAAGCTACACGAGGACTATCTGCGCTAGCCGTCCCTAATTTCGTAGTGTAAGACTAGAGGGAAGGCAGCTAGTCAACACCACCCACCGCCAACTCTTAGGTTACTCTTTTACCAACAAATAGTGGGATTGACCATTACATTATAACGCCCACACGGCTGAAAGGGCGAGAATGTTTAGTGTGTCGGGGATTCGAACTGGCGACCCTCAGATTACGAATCGAGGGCCTTAACCATCTTGCCATGCTGGGCCTTCTCATAAGAAACATTTCAACAACCATACATTTCTAGTAAGACCAAAAAATGACTTTCCTTTTGCCCAACGCTTCAACTAACTTAGTCATTCTACTAAGAATGTTACTCTCATCGGCACTGAAACCAGTCTTAAAACTAAAGCTGATAGAGAAATAAATGAAATCTATTGGATTTTAACCTAAAATACTCTCCAACCTAGTTTAACAAACCGAAATCTGATAATTAATGTTTCATTTTTCTTCCATTAATTTCCTATATCTGGTTTGAATTATATGTTTCTATTTGCAATCTTTCTGAATAATGATAAAGTACTACGTTTGTCTTTTTTATTTTCAATTCTGTCTACTAAATGTCCCCTGCTGGTGCAGCTACAAATCTACGGATTTACAAAGCTAAAATCAGGGGTTCGATTCCTCTCGTTGGACTCAGAAGACAGCCCGATGTGACTTTGCTATATCCTTGTCATATCCTTCGGCTGGGTGATTAAGACACTCGGCTTGTAATCTGAGGGTCGCAGGTTCGAATCCCTTTACACCAAACACGCTCGCCCTTTCAGCCGTGAAGGCGTTATAATGTGACGGTCAATCCCACTATTCGTTAGTAAAAGAGTAACCCAAGAGTTGGCGGTGGGTGGTGATATCTAACTGCTTTCCCTCTAGTCTTACACTGTTTAATTAGGGACGGCTAGCGCAGATATCCCTCGTGTAGCTTTGCACGAAATCCAAAACCAAACCTGTTTTTCCAAGGAATATTTCTTCGCTCCCTCTGAATTCATATGATCGTCTGTTGCTTTCTGACACCAATGAGACTTCAGAATGAAGGAAAACAATATTCTTCTTTACCAGGGTATACCCATTATCGTCAGGGAATAACATTATTGCACTCTTCTTCAGGTTTCAATTCTAAACCAAAATCAGGTGCAGAATTGGGATTTGAATTTATGATATGGTCATAAATGTTTTGCTTCCTGTTTCTATGTCGGAATACTGTCGTTTTCTTACACTTCTAGGTTCTAGCAGATTGTACGTGAAAGACTGAGATAAGACGACACCAGTTGCCAATTTTTATTTGCAGTTTTCTTTCTTTTTCTCAATGTCTTTCTTTTCTTGGTTTCAGCAGGTTTCATGTGAAGAGTCTTGTAGAACTGTTTTATATGTTCAAACGCTTATATTTCATTTTTCTTCTAATAAACACACCCATAAAACTCTGCTCTCCAGATAAAATTAACAATGCATTAGACAAAATAAAACAATACTTCATCAACATCAATAAGTTTCCTACACAAACCGTAGAAAACATTATACACACACCTACACAGAAAGCAAAATCAACCAACAAAAGCAAATATATCTCACGATTCAAAAAAATCATGAAACCATATACTGCTGCATGCCATATATTCCCGACATCAGCAGAAAAATAACCAACATTTGTCAAAAACTAGCAACAAAATATGACATTCCAGTTAATACCAAATTTATTCAAAAACCAGGCACAAAACTAAGGTATATACTATGTATATACACTGACAAACATCACACCAACATTATTTATAAAATACAATGTGATAACTGCCACGACTTCTCTATTGGAGAAACAAGTAGAAAAATGGAAACTAGATTCAAAGAACATAAAAAGTCACCTTCACATGTTTTCGAACACTGCAAATCAAATAAACACAACATAATCATAGAAAACACTCAAATACTAAATAAAGAAACAAACATAAACAAACGCAAAATTAAAGAAGCCTTACTTATTCAACAACTTAAACCCAAAATAAACCAATATAAGGGAACGTCTTTATACCTATATTAATATAATAAAATAAATTATATATTCAAACATCCAACACCGCCCTCTACGTTCCGACACTCAGTTACACAACCCATTTCAAACATGTGGTCACCTTCCGGTCAGTTACTTCTTTCTTTCTTTGTGAACTTGACGATGGCCGAAGAAGGTCGAAACGTTGTTCGCTCCTCTACGTAAAATATTTTCTCAACCCACACGAGAGGTATCTTTTGTTGGTTTTCTTTTCCTTTTAAACGTATTATCCTGCCTCAATAAGTTCGGTTCAAACTGCCCGTGACTGTTATATAATCTTGTGATATTTTCCCATGTTTACAGTCTATGCAAGTAACACAAACATAGAGGACCAACCGAGGGTATGTTTCTTTATGGCTCAATGTTTTGTCAACAGAACCTTATTTACTATTTCTTTGGTTTTTTTCTAGGATATGAACTACTTTTGATTCATGCTACTTTTCAGAAGTTTTCTAAACAAAGATTAAAAGTTGTCATCTTCAGTTGTTTAAGATGTTTATACTGGTTACCATTACCGCAGAGCATCATGGGTCATTTAACATTCCACTTCGGGGAAAAACCATACGCTCTCGGAGGATTCGTTTTCGTTTTGTTTCGTTTTTGAATTTCGCACAAAGCTACTCGAGGGCTATCTGTGCTAGCTGTCCCTAATTTAGCAGTGTAAGACTAGAGGGAAGGCAGCTAGTCATCACCACCCACCGCCAACTCTTGTCTACTCTTTAACCAACGAATAGTGGGATTGACCGTCACATTATAACGCCCCCACGGCTGAAAGGGCGAGCATGTTTGGCGTGACGGATATGCAAACCCGCGACCCTCAGATTACGAGTCGCACGCCTTAACACGCTTGGCCATGCCGGGCATCTCGGAGGAAGATTGAACAAAAAAAAAGGAAAAGGAAAAATAAAAGGTAGAAAAAGAAACGATAATAAAAGAAAAAACGAGAGAAAAGAGAAAGAAAATATGGAATATGGAAGAAATATGGATCAGATAGAGAGTCAGAAATTCATAGTTATAATATCAATATTTTAATTACAATATTTTGTTTTTTATTCACTCATTTCTTTACTGTCAGAGCGTGAGCGTACGAGGGCTGTTCAAAAAATACGCGGACTGACGTCATAAAACAAAATGTACTTTATTTAGAAGTTACAGGTCTGGGACCCCTTCAAAGTACTCTCCTCCCCAACGCACACACTTATCCCAACGGTGTTTCCACTTGTTGAAACAGTCCTGGTACGCTTCTTTTGTAATGTCCTCCAGCTCCTTCGTCGCATTTGCCTTAATCTCAGGAATCGTCTCAAATCTTCTTCCTTTCAAGGGTTGATTGATTAATTGATTTAGTGTTTTATGGCACAAAGCAGCGAGGCTATCTGCGCCAGACATTCAGTAAAAATGTAAAAAAAAAAAATAAATAAATAAATGTAGTAATAGACATAAATGGATCCTTTCAAGGGTCTTTTGAGTTTGGGGAACAAGAAAATATCTCAAGGAGCAAGGTCAGGTGAGTAGGGGGGGTGGGGAAGAACAGTGATCGAGTGTTTGACCACTCACGAGTTCTGAGGCACAAATTTCGCAGCAACGCGGTGCATCTTCAATTCTTCGGTCAAAATCTCGTAACTAGATCCAACTGATATCCCACACTCTTCAGCAAGCTCCCTGACAGTCAGACGTCGATTTGCCCGCACCAGGGTGTTGATTTTGTCGACGTGTGGATCGTCAGTTGACGTGGAAGGACGTCCAGGATGCTCATCATCTTCAATGGACTGTCGACCATCCTTAAAACGTTCATGCCACTTGAAACATGCCGTACGCTTCATAGCAACATCACCGTAAGCCGTGTTAAGCATAGCAAAAGTTTCAGTCGCAGAGTTTCCAAGTTTAACACAAAATTTCACAGCAAGTCGTTGCTCCTTCAGATCATTCATTCTGAAATCCGCCAAACGAAAAAATCGCACTTCACTTAAAACCGCGTAGCTAATACACAAATGAAGATATCTGCAATCGGGAAATGGCGTCGTAATCAGCTGAGCTGTGCGAACCTAGCGACACCAAGCGGATTCCCCTGGAACCAACTGGAGCCGCTCAATTCAAACAGTCCGCGTATTTTTTGAACATCCCTCGTATATACGTTCTACCATTAGACAAGGAAGACTGTCTCATGTCACCATTTTGAATATTGAAAGGGAAATAAAAAAACTGTGATTAAGAACAAAATGAAAGAGATGATCAACGATTTTGCTCATCAGAAGAATCTGAAAACTTATTGCTTATTGTTATATGCATTAGAAAAGTAAAAACACTAGTAGCAATGAAAATAATTATGTTTACAGTTTATGATTCTTAAAGGTAAACATATGTGGTTACTTTTTCGGAGCAATCAGGGTACTAAAAATTTATATTTACGTTTTTTGACTGTTTATGACAAAAATATGATGCTACTTTTTCGGAGGGGTCAGTTGAGAAATCTGCCCTACGGGCCTGATCGTTGCTACTCAATGTGTTTATAACCTTTGTAATTAATACCTAACCTCTCATTGTTTCTTCTTTTGTAATACTTGTATATGCAACGGCATATAATTGTATGAGAATTAGGCCTTCTTTCAAAAAGATATTTTTCAAGAGAAAAATAGTAACAAATCTCATCCGCTGAAAATTGTATCTTATCCGTAATACATCTGAAAAACTTGCTTCTGTCAAGTTGTCAACCCTAGATCGGTATCAATATTTGTTTCTAAGTTCTTTTCACAAATATCATTTTTGTAATTGGTAAAGTATTGCAATTTTTCTTTCTCTTTTTCTTCTTTTGTAGCTTGGAAACATTTGGTAAACATTAATCCCTCATTTCTTCAGTAAAACTTCACGTGACAGAGCAACATGTAATCACCAAGGTAACGAATAACTCGTTTATGATTATTCTTTTAGTTCCATTACTCCAAGGCCCTATGAAAACCGCAACAGATGAAGTAGTAAAACTCCGAAAAGTATTTTTGCGTTATTAAATATTGATCATCCATTGTACATCTTTCAGACGTCTTTGTTTTTCAGCAACCTTCTGTTAATTATTAAACATTTAAGTTCCCAAACTGTTTAAATCTTAGAAATTAGTTAAAATTAGTTTCGGCCAATTGTGACACTGCTTTTATTTTTGTAGTTTACTTTTAATGCCTGTATTATAATAATATTCTTTAATATTTCGCAATGCAGTAAAACTTTATTCTTTTTTTTTAAGTTACATTTCTCTGTCACTAGTTTCTCGGAAAGTCGGAGGAAACTTACGATGCTCAAATCCTGAGTTCGATTCCCGTGGTTGGCATTATGAGCTGTTTTGCAGTAAGATAACAACGACATATCAATAAAGAACTAGGTTAATAATTTTAAACTTGAAGTGGTTTGGTGTACCGTTGTTATTTTACCAAAATAATAACACAAATGACTATTATAACCAAGAATATACACGGAGTTTTACCAAAGAACATTAAAGCTTTAATCTACTTTAATTTTCTAAATTGACTTTATAATTTATTTTTAAAAAAGTCTAGTCTCCGTAGTGATGCGAGTAAGACCATTTCATTAGACCATAAAGATTGTCTTCAAGTAATGACACTAATAAGGTAATTTCCTTTAGGATTCAAGTATAGTCTATGAAAACATGAGTAAATATGTTAGTTTATTACTCCACCACACTAGTTAATACGTACATTTTTAAAATTATCTAGTTTTGTTTTAGTTCTCCTTTTGGGCACAGTGAGGTGTTCAAGTAAGATAATAACTTTAGCTTCCTTTAAGTAATAAACCTAGTTTTGCGTAAAGACCAGATTGTTTGGTTGTATTAACGGAATAGTGAAACATCTAATTATGTTATTAATCTATTTTTGTCAGGCGGATTAAATAATACTTCCAGATAACTACGCTCTAATTACTCACCTCCCTCTAGCTTGATGATCTAACAAGATGTAATCATGGTCTTTCATGTGATATAGAGCTGAGGTTATTTAGCATATTTAAGGCTGTGTTTGAGGCTTGAAAAATCAAATAGCTTGTGTGTGCCTCATGAGTCGTGTGGGTTCTCATGGTAATAACTTATGGTTGGTATAACAATAATAACAATCATTTTTTTTCTAAATACTCTTTGTTTTAACACTCACCTTTTCGAGTATTAATGCTCTCGCGTGGATTAGATGTGTCTCTGGTCTGGTGATTTTCTTTGTTTGAGGCTGCGAGAGCTTTCATAGCTCTGGAAGAGTTTAAAGTGCATATTTGTTATAAGCCAACTTATTAGTACACTGATTACTAACATTTGTATTTTCGGTTTGAATCCTCGTGGATTCCTGTTCCTGAGGGAGCCGGTGTTAGGTGTATTAAATAAAAAGTACACTTCAAGTAAAATACACAGTGATTGTATTTGGTTTGCAGGAATTATTTTAAACTATTTTTTATATTTATTTTAACCTAACTGGAGTTGTTTTCTTCAGTTTTAATTTGACTCGCACGAACTAACAACAGGTTATTATTCTATTAAAATATTCATTAACTCTTCCAAGTCATACATGAACAGCGCCGCTATCTTGTAGCCTATTGCTTGTTGTACTGTAAACTGACTTTAAGTTCTTCTATGTGGGTGTGGATTAATGCCGTGTTGCTTTTTTCACGACCCATCTGTCACATGCCAAGAAAATCAGAGATGTGAAACCTCCTGTTAGTAGTGGGTCTTAATTTCTACACTGTGCGTTAATTGGAGAGATACCACAGGAAGAAAAATAGTTTCATTCGACCATGATGCTGCTAGTAAGGCCATTTCATTAGCCCTCTTTGTTAGTATCCACATAGTGATGCTAGTAAGTCTATTTCGTTAAGCCTTGAGGTTAGTCTTCACAAAGTAATAAAAGTAAAGATAGTTCGTTAACTTAAGGTTAGTTTCTACAAAGTAATACTAGTAACGTTATTTTGTTAAGTTTTGTGTTAGTTTATATAAAATAATACTAGTAAGGCTATTCTGTTCAGTTTTTGTGTTAGTTTATATAAAATAATACTAGTAAGACTATTCTGTTAAGTTTTGTGTTAGTTTCTACAAGGTGATACTACTAAAACTATTTCATGAAACCTTGGTGTTAATTTCTACAAAGTAATACTGGTAAGGCTATTTCGCTAAGTCTTGAGGGTATTTTAGATTGTCATTCATGTTCTACCTACACCGGTACCCGATGTTTCTTGTACTCTTTCCCACTCATTTATTATTTTAAACCATTTTACAAATAATTCTGAATACAGTTGTGAACTTTCATGACCGTAGTCCCACTAGTAACATGTATTTGTAAATATTATTACTATAATACTGTACCTTCAATGACAACTTTTTCCCATAAAAAGCCTTTATCTATTTAAGGTCCCTTCAACAGTAAGTAATAGTTAAATTTGCAAAAGTAATATCTCATAATGCAGTCTCTTCGTATAAATCAGAATGTTTATATTGTCTCTGTCAGAGAAAATGAATGTTGTGTTACAAAAATGAAAAGAAAACAAGCTTTTGTTTTACTGTTGTTCAGCAACAGAAAGTACAATTAAGCATTCGTTATTTAAGGAATATTTTGGTATTATTTCGTAAATACGGCAAATAATAAGTAAAGCAGCTGCCTATAGCGCCCTCATTATGAAGGACCGGTATAATATGTTTTTGTGTGTCATACTTAAATATGAATCTGCAGTATATAAACATCATACGACGACCCATTAACGAAGGTACTATATCATTGATGACGAAGAATCCACTTTTTAGAAAATATTGGTTGGAGACAGCTTGAACGGGTAATAATGAAAACTCTTCTATTTTACTAGTTCGTTTTATTGTACAGTTTAGGTCTTTAAAAGAGATTCCATATCCCTAAAAAACTTTGCGTTTTATAATGTAGTATGAACGTGGTATGTTTGTAAGTTTTGGATTTCGCGAAAAGCTAGCCGTCCACAATTTAGCAGTGTAAGACTAGAAGGAAGGTAACAAGCTAGTCAGTACCACCCGCCTCCAACTCTTGGGCTACTCTATGAAAGAATAGTTGGAATAAGCGTCGCTTTTAACGTCCCTACGGAAGAAAGGGCAAAGATGTTTGGTGAGATAGGGATTCAAACCCTAGACTCTGAGATTGCAAGTTAAGCACCCTAACCATCTGGCTAAAAACAAATATTATTTCATCCATACAACCCGGCATAGTCACGTGGTTACGACGCTCCACTCGTAACCTGAGCGTCGCAGGTTCGAAACCCAATCCCACAAAACATACTTACCCTTTTGGGTGAAAAAATATGAATATTCGTTTAATTGAGCATGCATTAGATTAATCTGACTTTCTTTTTCCATTTTATCTTACAAATTCAGATGAACTAAATGAAAAGTAATTAATGAACTCCCAGTAGAAAACTAAATTAATAATTATTGAATCTTAGAATAATCCTCCACGGCTGAAATTAACCCCTTAATTAAGTTGGCAGTTATTCAGGACTTTTAATTAAATCGAATCAAATACTTTGAAATAATCTGTTCTTCAAGGAATCAACTCGCTATTGCAAACTACTTAATGTCGTGGAGGAAAACACACACAAAAGTTATGAAAACATGTAGAATTAAATTGCATCTAATCATCAGTTCGGTACATATGCTATTAACGACATTTTCGACCATAATCCTGATATATCCATTGGGCTTAGCAAGCCTAGGAATTTGACATTGGTTCTAAATTCTTGCACGTAACTAATTAAGGAGAATAACCTTGGCAACTGTAATTATAATTAGCGTGGATAGTAGGGTATTTTTGTACTTTCTGCGTTATTTTTGGCCATTAGTTCAGAATTACTGGCGGCAGTTGATAGTGTCAGATCTCTCGTACCTCTAAGTATGAATACCTATAGCAAGCAAATTCAAGGTTCGACCTCTATGGCAGAAACAGAGATCATAGTTCCTTCGCAGCTTTACGCTTAACAACATAACTGAGCAAATACAATGCAGAAGAACTTGACTCTGTCAGCGGTCTACAGTGTTTTGGGCAAAATTTGTTTTTTGTAGAACTTCGCGCAAAGCTACTCGAGAGCTATCTGCGCTAGCCGTCCCTAATTTAGTAGTGTAAGACTAGAGGGAAGGCAACTAGTTATCACCACCCACCGCCAACTCTTGACCTACTCTTTTAGCAACGAATAGTGGGATTGACCGTCACATTATAACGCCCACACGGCTGAAGAGGCGAGCATGTTTGGTTCGACTTGGATTCAAACCCGCGACCCTCAGATTACGAGTCTAACGCCTTAACCCACCTGGCCATGCCGGGCTTTTGGGCAAAATGCCAAAAGAATAATTCTTGCACTGTATTTGCGGGTTTGTCACCATGTTTCTATATAGTGTAGGGTTTGGGAGAAGCAGCAATTTGTTTGTTTTGTGTGTTTAATAATATCTTTAATGACCCGTAATTTTAGGGTGGCGGGTTCGATTCCCGTCATACCAAACACTCTCGCTCTTTCAGCCGTGAGGTTCAATCTACCTATTTGTTGGTAAAATAGCAGCAGCCCAAGAGTAGGCAGTGGATGGCGATGACTAGCTGTCTTCTTAAACCACTAAATTAGGGAAAACTCAAGCAGATACTCCCCCACTTCGCTGTGCGCAAAATTCAAACAAAATTGAATTAAAAAAAAATATTGTTATAGGAAATTCAAGATCCATAATTACAAAAAATTATGCTTTCAGATCATTTGGCAGAAACATTATAATGTTATTAGTAATTTAGAAAAGTGTTCACAGAAAAAGATTGAAATATTTGTTTATCTCATGAACGACTTTAAAAAGTAGTTTATCTCAAACTCCAAAACGAGGGACGGCAGAGGGAAGGCAGCTAGTCATCACCATCCTCCGACAACTCTTGTTATTACCAACGAATAGTGGGATTGACGTCCCATTATAACACCCCATGGCTGAAAGTGCGAGCATGTTTGGTTCGATTGGGATTCGAATTCGCGACCCTCGGATTACGAGTCGAACGCCTTAACACGCTTGGACATGCCGGGCCTAAAATTGTAAGTACAAGGTGTGTTCCTATCTTAAATTCCATGTACAAAGTGTTTACATCTGAAATTCTATGTTTAAAACGTGTTCTCTTTGATTTCCATGTATAAAATGTTACTACGTGGAATTTCAAGACGAGATTTTTGTTGGATTACTGTAAAGAGAAACATGCAATCCCATACAAAGTGTGTATTTCCCCTTTACATTCCATATATTTCGTTACTATGGAAAGGATTACACAATCCATCGTTTAGATAGAGTGAGGAGGAAAAATGTGTTTACAGATTATTGTATGAAACCCCTTTCTTTTATATTGTACCGATCCCAAAGCAATTCAAAAGTTTGCTCTTTTTACTGTATCACGTGCATGTAATCCACAATACAAGAGTAAAATCGATAAAAGTATTCTACATTATAATTCCAGGTTTAACAACTTCTTGAAAGTGTTAAAGTAAAAACTATAATAGTTTTTTTTTTGTTAAAAGTATCATAATTCTATCAAGTTCTTCAGGTCAGCTTTTAGCTGTAAAAGATTTATTGTTATCACTTCACTGTTCTTAGAGGTAGAATGCTAATTTATCAGAAGCAAAGTCGTTTATGAACAATACACGTTTCATAATAAACTAGAGGACCTTAAACCGAATCTTAAAGCTAGATTTAATTTCGTCTATTAAAAGATAAGTTATAAATATGAAAATATAAACCTAATTGTATTACCCAAGTTGCAACCAGTGTTTCTCTTGATCTTGACTGTGATACACTCCAAATGAAAAATATTTCTTTCTTTATATAATTTCAAAGTGCGTCAATAACGGGGAAGGGGGGGATAAAAGTACTGTATGATATATCAGCTAAGAAGAATATGGAACGCTATTCATATAAGCCATATTTTATAACATTTGTCATAATGTGAACGTGTTATGTATCATAATTTATCTTCGACGATAGGCTCGGCATAGCCAAGCGTGTTAAGGTGTTCGACTCGTAATCCGAGGGTTGCAGGTTCGAATCCCGGTCGCACCAAACATGCTCGCCCTTTTAGCCATGCAGGCGTTATAATGTGACGGTCAATCCCACTATTCGTTGGTAAAAGAGTAGCCCAAGAGTTTGGCGGTGGGTGGTGATGACTAGCTACCTTCCTTCTAGTCTTACACTGCTAAATTAGGGACGGCGAGCGCAGATAGCCCTCGAGTAGCTTTGCGCAAAATTCAAAACACACAATCGTCGGCGATTCTCCACTGTATATGGTTTGTTTTGTATTGCGAATATTATATTGTCCCCACAGCTGAAAGGGCGAGCATGTTTGGTGTGACGGGGATTCGAACCCGGGACCGTAAGATTATGGGTCGAGTGCCTTAACCACCTGGCCATGCCGGGTTCAGTTGTAGTTGTGCCACAAAAAGGCACCAAGAGGAATTATATTAAGATATAAATATTTTCTTACAAGCAAACTTAGAATAAATATTTATTTGTTCTTCCATGTGAACAAAAACTAGAAATCAAAATACTTGTAATTCATTTGACTTAAGGTCTCAGTTCATAATACGAATAAAGTTCAGCTTCATTATGGTCCAGTGGATATCGTACTGGACGGATAATGTGAGGGCATTGAGATACTATTTTATGATTGGCTGATCTAGCTGCATGTAGGTTCAATACGTTATAGCTTACTCGGTGTCTTTGATTAGAAATAATTTTATTATTCTAGAAATTCAATATTTAGAAACGTATTATTGTAATAAACTCTCTAACTTTGACTGCAAATTGTGTGCGGGTCTCCGATAGTCCATCATAACACTGCAAAATGTCTCCCAAAATATTGGTCAGTTCTTCACAATGGGTCTTGTATTTATTATTTGGGCTTCACTTCTAGCAAACAGTACAAAAAGTCAAGAAATCAAACCCAAGTTTACTGTCTTTAATTAAGTATCCTATACATACCAAACCAACTTCCATTTTTATTTCAATTAAGTCACATCATGTGAATGTGTGTGTTTTCTTCTAGCAAAGCCATATTAGGCTATCTGCTGAGTCCACTAAGGAGAATCGAACCACTGATTTTAGCTTTGTAAATCCATAGACAAGTCACATCGTACAGGGTTTTTCTTAAAGTGTAGTTGTATTAAGTATATATCTAACACGTCACGAATATTTATTTAATTATTCAAAGGAATTATGTATATTTTCTTTAGTTGTTGTTGTTGGTTTAGCGCAAAGCTACTGAATGCGGAATCGAACCCCGAATTTTAACATTGTAAGCCTAAACATTTATTGTGAGATTTTCATTTATTATAAGAATAAAGCACGACTTGTTACTGTTTTATTCGTTTCCTTAGGATGAATTCAATTATTACTTTATGTGTAGTAAAGAAACTATAGGAAACTGTCTTGCTTTCAGAGTCAAGTGTAGAAGTACGCTTATATTTATCGATAGTAATATGGCCCGGCATGGCCAAATGTGTTAAGGCGTTCGACTCGTAATCCGAGGGTCGCGGGTTCGAATCCCACTCGCACCAAACATGACTCGCCCCTTTCAGACGTGGGTGCGTTATAATGTGACGGTCAATCCCACTATTCGTTTGTAAAAGAGTAGCCTAAAAGTTGGCGGTAGGCGGTGATGACTAGCTGCCTTCCCTCTAGTCTTACACTGCTAAATTAGGGACGGCTAGCGCAGATAGACCTCGAGTAGCTTTGCGCGAAATTCAAAACAAACAAACAATTGATAGTCGTGCAGTTCTCTGTATTTATGCTACATATCTACTAATGTTACTTATAAATGTATTGCAAACTTTGGTGTCTGCCTGAGAGTTCGTCGGTTTTCCATTTGCAGTGGCCGTTTTCTGCACTACGTTTAAAAGGCTTAATATTTATATTCAAACATAATGAAGGATATTATAGACTAGGTTGTTAGAAATTAATATCACTATCATTCACATCTGAAAATGTGACGTAACGTAAATAATAAATATGTAGATTTATCGTATGTTATTGGTTGAGTGTTTCTTTGCATGAATGGAATGCTCAACTATTACTCTTTGTGAGTGGGTGGTATAAGTAGACCAGAGATTTGGACCTAAAGTGCAACACAAATAACCTTTATAAAGTTCATGATTAATTTAAATTGACAGATTAACTTAAACTGTTCCCGTCACTGAGGACAGGTACTTTTGTTTATTATAATAAATTATACCAACCATAAGACGTTACGTTAGGCCTGTTACACATTTAATACTGTATTCTTAATGTATTAATTCAAGGGTGTTCAAGAATTATAAGAATATATAATTATAGTATTTCAACTTAGTATTAAAATCTTTGGTAACAGATATACTGTTGTACGTTTATTTTAGTGCTTACGCTTCTCTAAGTAGAGTTGTTTTCTTATGACGTAATTGTTGGCTGTGTACTGCGCACGTTCCGTCTGTTCTTGTAATTTGTGGAATGTTTTGAAAGTAAAATTAAAATTAACTAGGTTTGTATGTAAACTGACAGTATTGTTGCCAAGTGAACTTTCGAGAAAATTGTGTGACTTGTATAAAAGCAACGCGACAAGAGGAAGATATCATTGGATAGCTAGAGTCAATACGCTATAGGCCTTGGAATCTATAATTGTGGTTAATGCCTGTTAATCAGAAAACTACAGAATTTGATCAGAAACGTTTATATGTTTCGAACTTTACAAACCGTTCAATGAATTCCTCCGGACGTTGTTTTCAGCCTTTCAGTATTAATCGATAATGGTTTTATATTCTGATGTTTCAGGATATAAACTGGTGATTCGGGAAACTGTCGCTTAGAAGCGGAACACGTGCCCCGTGAGCCAGCGCCAAGCGACTTACCACAGGTAAGTCGAATTGCTTCAGATCTAACTTTATTTTAGCCTATATTCAGTTGTTTTAGTGGATGTAGTAATCACAAAACTACACAATGGGCTACTGTTCTCTAACCAACACGGGTATCAAAATTGGTTTCTAGCGTTGTAGTACTAGTTGAGTATTATTATAAGTTTATTTCGGACGAATCTCCGATTTATTGTTACGTATATTAACG
Source organism: Tachypleus tridentatus (assembly GCF_004210375.1). NCBI lineage: Eukaryota > Metazoa > Arthropoda > Merostomata > Xiphosura > Limulidae > Tachypleus > Tachypleus tridentatus. Next base: position 30,257,283 of record NC_134836.1, read on the forward strand.
TATTACTATTCAATTAAATGGAAATTTTAATTTGAGCTTAGTAGTTAATTTACTGTTAATATTTATTAAATTTATGCTATTTGTCAACATTGCTGACACACAATTTCCGTTTCTACACAAATATATTTTAATATAGAAACCTAAAAATACAATTCAGTATAAAATGATGGTTATAACTAATAGTTATTACAATTGATGGTTTATATACAACAGTTTTACAAACCTGCAGACAATACTGAGTTTTATATCCGATTTAGAACTAAATATTTAACAGCTGATCCAGATCCACGACGACTAAATTAATTCAGTTGAAATTGTTGCTTTAGTTAACTAGTTTGGTTTGGCCTCACACTGGTTAGCGAAGATATTTAATGTCCTCGTAGAAATACTAACGTCCGAAGTTAATTCACAGAAGTTAAATGGTTTGTAATGTTCGAAATATATAAACGTTCCTGGTCCAGTTCTGTAGTTTTCCTAATAATAGACGTTTATTATAATCGTAGCTTCCCAGATCCCGTATGGTACACCGGTTGAATCTGTCCAATGATATTATCATTACTTGTCTTGACGGCTTACTTTCGTATAAATCATGAGAGTGTGTGTTTTTCGTATAGCAAAGCCACAAAAAGCTATCTGCTCAGCCCACCGAGGGGAATCGAACCCCTGATTTTAGCGTTGTAAATCCGGAGACATACCGCTGTACTAGCGGGGGGCACAAATCATGAGAGTTTCTAGAATTTTCAAAAATGTTTTAACGCAACATACTGTCAATCATTAATATTATATACATGTATACACACATAGCACATTGTTAATCTTTACTCAAGAACTATCTACAAGTTTCGAAAACAGGCGGGACTAACACAATACATAATCAAAACATACGTCACATGCAAAAAAAGACAACTATGCAGGAAGAAGAGTAGGTATTATAATAAGTGTCTAACAATACCTGCTGCCTTTAGAGAATTACAAATTGGCACTAGGCACGTTTTACCCAAGATATTACATGTGTATACATACACATTGCAACTAGTATATTATTTACAATACTTCATCAAATAATTTACAACTTCAATAATGATACCAATATATAACACAATACAAAATAACCATTTGATAATAAAATTACTCATCACGTGACACAAATGTAATGCAAATCATACTGAGTCAGGTATTCCCAACTGAAAGTTTAAAACTTAATTTTCTAGCTCGTAATTAGCAGGACAGTAAACGAAAATTAACAATATTTATGTTTATAACGTGCATTAGATACTGTTCAACTACAGATGTGTACAAAAGATTAAGTGTCTTATAATAATAATGTAGACATTAAATATATTAGAAATATATACAGACGATTATTCTAGCTTTATAGCAACGACTCGAGTGTTACTGCATGTCGTGTTATCGAATACAAGAGCGATGACAATACGCTTGTGTGGCATGTTTAATGATTTGAAGGAAGTAAAACATACTTCCAAAGAGAAGTGTTTATATAGAGATATTAATAAGCCATGTAAAGCCGTTAACGTAACAGAGAAGGATATTAACTCGATAAAGACACACAAGCCACGTTTCCCGTCCTTCTACATATCTCCAAAACAACGACTGTTTTGATGAGATATAAACCGATATCACAGCAGCTCCTTTCAAACTTACGTACATGTGAGGTTTCCTGATACAACCCCAAATAATCATACGACTTTTGTTCATTAATACGAAATTGGTCTTATAAGTCGTCCCTAGTGCGATAGGAAGTTTGCGATAAATGTGTCAAGCTGTGTGGTCTCAAATTGACCAATGTGACCAACTCAAATGTCGAGCAACAAATACAGCTTAATCTTAGTGACGGGAATGAGTATGATGGACGACTCAGGGGAGTAAGGCTAAAGGTAGTACTACATATATCGCTATTAACCCTAACCACAACCAAGGGAACGGGCTTGAAGAAATCACCAAACCAGTTTACGTTAATGTTAAGTGTAGCTCTTCAAGTAGACGACGAAATGATGGGTAATTTTTAAATAACATTTTGGGCTTATTTTACAAAACAATCATGTTATCAAACATGTCATTTTGGGGTCATTATACAGAAAAAAATCATTCCCCTCGGTGGACACACGATGTAACCCGATGTGGCTCTACTAAGATAAAAACATTTCTTGTAAATCGCGAAGTTCCAAAAGACTTCTTTTGAACAGATTAAGATTGTTAAATCTTGAAAACAAATTGGAGAAATTAAGAAAAAATAATTTGTCCATAGAATAAATTTCACAATACAATAACATTCTGAATGTGTTTTTATATTTTCTGCTTTACTTGCATGGGTTCCTTCTTTGATTTTAACATTTTTTTCTTTAACCTAATACTGTTTCCATCTTCCACTTGTAACAACGTTTTTTATATCTTCTTTCTTTAGCTTAGTACTATTCCAACAGGAGTTTCAAATTCCACTTGTCAAACATGATTTTTAGCGATTCTCCTATCCCCACATAATTCGACTTCTAACAAACACTGTGCTTTATAAATTTTGCCTCGAGTAGTATTAACGTTTCTTTTACCTTTAGGATGTAGGTATATCCAAAAACCATTATTTTATGTATATAATATAAATAAGTCTTTAAACCCTGCTCTAATATTTAGAATGTAAGTACTCGAGGGCTATTATTGTATCCCTTACTTCAGCCAAGTGAGAAAAACGATGAAAACATGCATTTATAATATTACTCATGCACACATGATAACAGGAACTATGATGTCGACAGAAACGAGCGCATTTTAATCTTTTATGATAAAAATATATCAGTAAAGTTTATAAAGTATTGTTTGGGATAAATAATAAGATAAATCCTTCTTTTTAGAATTTCGCGCAAAGCTACTCGAGGGCTATCTGAGCTACCCGTCCATAATTTAGTAGTGTAAAACTAGAGGGAAGGCAGCTAGTTATCACCACCCACCGCCAACTCTTGGGCTACTCTTTTACCAACGAATAGTGGGATTGACCGTAACATTATAACGCCCCTACGTATGGGGGGCGATCATGTTTGGTGCGACCGGGATTCGAACCCGCGACCCTCGGATTACGATTCGAGTGCCTTAAACACGCTTGGCCATGCCGGGTCCAAGTACGTCGGTTAACCAGTCTACAGGGTGTTCGGAAAGTCAGTGTGCAATTTTGTCTGTTAATAAATATATAAGTAGACAGTGTATTACGTTTAGGACTCAGGTACGTCTGTTGTTATCTCAAAGAAATTCAGTCTAAAATTGATATAAATAATTTTATCTGTGTAGCCCTAACTCTTTCTTCGTGAAATATTTAAAATCAGTGAGAACTCGTAATGTAATAAACTCAAAGATAAACTTAATAGCATAATTACATCACGAAGTTACGGAAATCCAAGTTAAGTAACGCAGACACGAATCGTAATAGGAGATTGGCAAGTGAGGTATATAACATTATTTAGTGCATGATAATTAGAAAAGTTGTTTATATTGATAATGTGTTAGTCTATTCGCTAATTATTTATTAAACGATTATATCAAATTACGAGCTGCGGTTTAATTGTTGGTATAATTTCCTTAGTGTTTTAATCACTTCTTATTAAGAAAGCAAAGAATGCAATGTTCCTATTTCCTCATCACACACATGTAAATATACAAACAGGCTTAATCAACTCTCTCCCCAGAAAAAACAAAACAAAACCATCATGTATTCATATATATCACATCTTCATAGCTTGCAACTACAGAAAAAGATGTTAGATAGACTTATTTGCTAACATTTTGTTTTCTCCATATCTGATATCTAGTCGCTGTAATGATGGTGAAATTCGTTAAGAAAATACGATGAGTTAAGAACTAAGTACACTAAGTTAAAATAATATTTATTAAAGTAATTTCTGGAGACATTTTTAGTGTAAATATGTTTTAATTTCTTATCAGGTAAATTGTTTTCACTGGTTTATTTGCAACGCTTTAATGTGGCTGTTTTTTTAGAAAGAATTAGACATAGTGATGACGCTATATCTCTAAACTTCATATAAGTAGTCCTACAATAACTAAACAGTTCGTTATTATGTCATAATTTGGAAATTTTATCGGATTCGGAGAAATGGAAGAACATTATAAACATATACTACTCAGTGTATGAAAATTCAATGAAAATAGTGATTTAAGCGTAACTTGCAAGAAACGTATTGGATAAAAACGTTTTTTTATGAATTTCGCGCAAAGCTAAACGACGGCTATCTGCGCTAGCGGTCCCTAATTTAGCAGTGTAAGACTAGAGGAAAGGCAGACAGTCATCACCACCCACCATCAACTTTTGGGCTACTCTTTACCAACGAATAGTAGGATTGACCGTCACATCACAACGCCCCACGGCTAAAAGGGCGAGCGTGTTTGGCGTGACGGAGATTTGAACCCGCGATCCTCAGATTACGAGTCGAGTGCCTTAACTAACTGACCATGCTTGGCTTGCGCTCCTAAATCAGAGAGGTCACAAAAGTAGCCTGCTGTTACTCATAATCGGAGCTACTTATTACTACAGAATTTTAAAAGCTTTGCAAGTGAAAGTAATTACGGTTTTTACACTCTTGCTGGCTCTGCTTCTAAAAACAAAAAACTTGATTTTACTATCTGGATGTTCTTTTGCCTTTTAATTTCACGCAAAACAACTAGAGAGCTAGTTTTTAAGGTTTTACATTATAAACAAGAAGAAACACAGCTAGCCGATACTACTCGCCGCCAACTCTTGGACTACTCTTTACAAACAAATAGTGGATTTCACCGCAAAATTATAATGTCCCTCTCAACTTAAAAGGAAAGCCTTTTTTTGGAGACGGAAGTCGAACTCACAACCCTTGGATTTCGACTCGAGTGCCTAGCCATTAAATCACGCCACGCCCTCAGTGTTTTTAGTTATGTTTCCTCTACCATTTTACCGTTGAAATATTTATAAGATCATGTCCAATAAAAATGCCACACAGTATCTAATATACATATTGTGTGTTATTAAATGTACTGAAGACATATTAACCCTTGAATTCCCGAAACGTTTTTACATCGGGCACTGTCGTGTATGTGGTATCACCGTTGTGGCTTCATAAGAGCTTCTAGTAAAAGATGATGCTATAACGTGAAAATGTTGGCTGAAATAACACAAAAAACAAAACACTTTATTATCTGGGATGTAAATAGTCCTCTTAATGCTAATTTTATTTCCAAGATGTTCATCTTCCAGCATGGACTACAAATCCTCCAAAATAAGAAGAACTTCCAAGTTCATAGCTATGGTGACTAAAACTGAGTTCAAAATAAACGTTTTGAAGTAAGGTTTAACTTAAACTACTATCAACAAGCTTATTTGTTTTTCAAAGTACTTTGAACTGAACAAACTGAACACAAGAAGCTATTTATAGTTCTCGTGTCTACCGCTGGCACAATGGTAAATCTACGGATTACCACGCTAAAATCAGGAGTTTGCTTTCCATTGGTGGACACGGCAGATAGCCCAATGCAGCTTTGCTATAAGAAAACATACATACGTAACTGTCGTAGTATAAAGTAATAACCCGAGCAAATACCTTTTGCTTCAGAGTAAACTCCAGAGTTTAGAAATATAAAAAAGCTGCTATAGGTTAAGAGAAAAAATACCATTAGCTCTTTTTTTACATTATTATTACTTCTCATCTGTATTCTCTACTCTGTTTCGATTCGACTTTATTATATAAACATTTTTTTTACCTGAATAAATTCAGTGTTTCAAATTATTCTAACAAAACTTGTTTATCAATCTTCCCTCTACTGTCGTTTTTATCCTAATACAAAGAGATTCTTGGCTAGTTTAGACTTTCGCTACCATCTAAACTGTCTCGTCTTTTCATGAAGAATAAAATCCCTACATTACTGACTTTCGCACTTGGTCTATTGAAAGAATGGTGTGTGAACAGAATCTCAGTTTTCATCATCATGCCTTTCCTTCATTTAACTCTAGAATATCACATTTTTGACAATATTGCAATAGAACAACATCTTGTAATTGGAAATTCTGTTCCCACATGTTTGGCCACTGAAGAAAAGTCGAGGCAGTTTAGTTCGTGCTATGTTATATTTAACCAATCAAGTGATATGTCCACTTCCATCCCTGCCTTGTTTGGTTCGTTTTATTTCAAGTTCAGTAACCAGCCTTACATAGATTTTTTATTTGGTAATATTTTTTCTTGACACGTGTTTATTGTTTTTTATAATACTGAATGTAGGGTGTATTTGAAAGCTTTATACATTTTGAATAGAATAATAATAATAAAACAACTAGTCAAGGATCATGAAAACTATTTTGCTCTATTAAGTGATGACAAAATTGTACGTAAAACTAGGCCTGTTAAAAAGAATTATGATGACATAGCTGACCCTCTGGGAAGCTGAAAAGCGGAATATATACCCAAGATAGACCGATCTTGCCAGGTAGCTCCTAATATCAAGCTTCTAATGAACTATAAAGAAGGAAAATCCAGATCTCTTTTCTATTGTTTTAATGCAGAGGTCCGTGTCATTTCTGCATAGAATGCTGGGGCACTCTCTGCTGTTTACTTAGAATTAATAAGCAGTGGGTTTGTTTGAATTTCGCGTAAAACTACACGAAGGCTATCTGCGCTAGCCGTCCCTAATTTAGGAATGAAAAAGCAAAAGAATCACCATCCACCATCGTCACCATCCACTGCCAACTCTTGTGCAATTCTTTTACCAACAAATAGTGGGAACGAGCTTCATAATATAACACGGGATTCAAACCGTCGAGTCATGCATCCAAACCACCTGACTATTTCGGACCTACAAGCAGTAAGTAAACTATCTCAGACGGGGATTGAATCCATTACTCAACGCCGCTAGTGCTACAATCACTATATATATAGTAAAATTTAATCGTCGCTAGTAGCTTGCATTGCAATCACATTTATACTTCCACTTTGATACTTGGTGTTAATCAGTTTTTTGGAGTTACGTTGTTGTTGTATTTTTGTTGCTGAATAATGAGGAAATAAGAATTTTTTAAACCCACTTTAGAGCAGATTTAAAATTTTTGGGGAATCAAATTTTTGGAAATGTTTACACACTGAACTTTCACAATCACATTCATAATTTTGAGAATAAAATAAAGCATTTCTTATTTCTAACTGTGCAAACTTAACAAGCATGGACATTTTAAACATAAAAAGCAAAATATGTAGCGAAAAATTAACAGTTATTTTCATTTTTCACTTGGCTACAACTCTACAGTTTTGTAAGCCTAAGTACGGTATAAAACAACTTATTTGAATTTAATTCAATAAGAATAAAACTAACAAGTATTAGATTTTAAAATAGGAAATAATGCTTCTTGTTAATTCTATATTAGTAATCAACCTTTTTAATCTAACAAATTAATCCTACAGTTATTTTTAATCGTTCTAGTCGAATCAAAGGTGAATTAATCTTGTTGAAAATCACCAGTTAGGCTTAACTTGGAATATTGTCTAGAGTTTCGGTCTATCTTATAAAGAATACTGGTATGTTGGAAAAGGTTGAGAGGAGAATTACTAAAATGATTCCAGCCACATGAGGGTTATCTTATGGAGATAAGCCAAGATCTCTTAACATATCTTCTCTTGAGTGATGTGTGTTAGTGAAGTATAGAAGATGGTTCAGGGGATCAGCAGGACAAATGTCTTCAAGTTCTTCATGCTATGCTCTGAAGAAAATAGGATGAAAAGAGAAGCTGGTCTCTAATTGAGACAATTTGATTTTTCTGTCATGGTGTTTAGCTTAGAGAATGCCTTCTCAGCAGTAGCACACCAGTATTTTAAATTAGTTTTTAAAAGATGATTAACACTTTCGTGAAAATAAAGTGTGATTTCAGTTTTGTTAAAATTGTTATTAAAGGTAGGTGTGCGTAACAACATTTCTGACCAACTGGCCCCTTGTTGCCTTCCTAGGTCATCTTCAGGTTATCAAACTTGCAAACTTTCTTTGTTAAGCTGAAGATGCCCTAGGAAGGTCGAAACGTTGTTCTAAGCTTATCAATAAAAGTGTTAAAACCCGTACCACCCGTTCTCAGATACATTTTTCTTTGAAGTGGGTTTCTCGTCATCAAGAATAATTCACATTTTGATATGTAATGTAGCAACAAGAATAAAAATGTAGATTTATCATATGTTATTGAGTGTTTATTAGCAAGGCCAAGCATGACAAGATGGTTGAGGCACTCGACTCGTCATATGAGCGTCGTAGGTTCGAATTCCCGTCACACAAAACATGTTCGTCCTTTCAGCCGTGCGAGCGTTATAATGTGACGGTTAATCCAACTATTCTCTGGAAAAGAATAGCTCAAGAGTTGGCAGTGGGTGGTGATGACTAGTTGCCTGCCCTCTAGTCTTACACTGCTAAATTGGAGACGGCTAGCGCAGATAGCCCTTGTGTAGCTTTGTGCAGTTTCAAAAACAAAAACAAACCAGAGTATAACACAATTAACCTTTTTAAAGTCCATGAAATAATTCAGACTAACTTGAACTTTTCCCGCCACTGAGGACGGGTGCTTTTACTTGTTCAAAATATTACTAGAAATACATGATAATCTAATTTTTCTTTTATAATTTCGAAAACCGTTATTTGAGGTTTAATAAAAATGTCAAAATATTCCACAAATGACTTCATCCTGCCTCCTCCTCCACCACCAATCCGTGGCATGATAATATTTAAAAGCAATCATCTATAATAAACTTGCCTCAAATATCCTGGTGAGTTCTACGCAAACAATATTGTTCAGTTATATAATTACAAAAACTTATTTTATTACCAGAGTAACCAGAGCAACATTTATAAGTGGCACTGTCAAGTGTCGTGATCAAACCTAGAGGATTTTTCGAAAATGTGACTGCTATTTTGACAAAACTGCTCATAAAGATTATCTTAATGGAAAATTCGATCAGCCTTCTATGATGATTTTTTTTCGTCATCGCAACGCATAAGACTATATTAATGGACGTTGATTTGCTATGAAATATTTCGACATACGCCGGACTTCCATCTATAAACAACACCCCTACACAACAATATGAAGCTTATTCCAGGTGACACATTCGAATTCGTAATCAAAACTACAATGGATATATTCCAATAACAAGCTCGATCGATTTACTGAAAACGTCAATGTAATCAGCATACGAACCTTACTTTGTATTAGGAGACTAGTCATGACTTATTTGTTTTATTTATATGTAAATCTACAGTACAATCACTGAATACAGTATATTCTGATAAGTATGATTGAAAAATAAACGAGTATTGATAGTCTGTTTCAGTACAACTGTGACCGACGTGTGAACTTAGAAAATGTTAGTCCTAGTGATAAAATGTTCACTATGTCTATACATTTTCGAAATGAAATGTGTAGCGTGTTTACATTGACTCAAAATGAAGGTTAGAAATGAACCATATGATTTAGGGTAGCGGTAATTAGTTCAGTTTCTGTTTGTTTGTTTTTGAATTTCGCATTAAGCTACTCGAGGGCTATCTGTGCTAGCCGTCCCTAATTTAGTAGTGTAAGACTAGAGGGAAGGCAGCTAGTCATCAACACCCACCGCCAACTCTTGGGCTACTCTTTTACCAACGAATAGTGGGATTGACAGTAACATTATAACGCCCCTACGGCTGAAAGGGCGAGCATGTTTGGCGCGACGGGGATGCGAACCCGCGACCCTCATATTACGAGTCGCACGCCTTAACACGCTAGTTCAGTTTCTAATATGTGATTGCACGTGAAGAGTTCTGAACTGGAATGGATAAATGAATGTAGTTCGAAACTTGTTTGTTTGGTTTTGAATTTCGCTGGCCCTCCCTAATTTAGCAAGTTTTTGCTCATTTTAGTTCAAATATATCTTTAATATTTGATCAATCGTAGACTTCTTGTTTCTAACAGATAGAAAGCCAAACTACTTAAATTACGTAATAAGTTTCTATGACGTCAGTGGGTGATCGAATGACAACCAGACAGTTACACACTGTGTGTTATAGTATTAAGCTATTTACAACAATAATCTTAAGAAACTTATTATTACGCAACAAAAAACATTAAAGTATTGTTTGAAACACTTGTACACAGAAAAATATCAATTACTAGAACTGTATACCGTTACACAGGCCCGCTGATATACTAACGATCAAATATATTTATTGCAACAGTACTTCTTTAAATACAGGACTTTCGAAATTATACCAAAACATTCTAATCGCAGACACGAAAGTATGCAAGTCCACTTGTTTTAGGATTAACTTTGTTAAGTACTGCCTGTATTAGATAAAGAAATAAATTAATACTGTAATTTCCGTACGTTTTTTGTTTTAGTTGAGTTAGGGCTAAACTTTACCATAGATAATTCTATCATTAAGTGAACTTATAATGTTATTCTATGACCTAACATTAGGCCTTTTAGAAATCCTTGATAAGCTTTTAATACGTTGTTGTACAAATTGTCTAGTAAACTAAAATTAAATCCGCTTTTTGTTTGCATCCGTAGAAATAAAGTGTGCGCATATGGCCATTTTGATATTAAGGTGCACACACATTTTAAAGACAGGCAAAAATATTTTTTGTTTTGTTTTTAATTTTGCGCAAAGTTACGCGAGGGCTATCTGCGCTAGCCATCCCTAATTTAGCAGTGTAAGACTAGAAGGAAGGCAGTTAGTCATCACCACCGACCGCCAATTCTTAAGCTACTCTTTTACCAATGAATAGTTGAATTGGTCGTCACATTATAACGCCTCCACGACTGAAAGGGCGAGCATTTTTAATGTGACATGGTTCGAAGCCGCGACAAACATGTTATTGTGAAAGGTCACTGGGGCACACGCACACAGAAAATTGTTAAATTATTATTTGAGGACAGTAGTTTCTTTGATGTTAAGCACAAAATTATACAATGATCATCGATGAGATGGAACCCAGAATTTTAAAGTTCGTTAAAGGTGAATTTTCAACATATTTAATAATTGCCTTAGAAACTGTACTTTGGTTAGGTATAATTCCTGTGTGGTTGCCATATTTTTAAACACTTTAGTCTTTAAGTAAAAAATGAAACAAAATATGCGGGTCCTCGAACTGAAGTTCCACTAGATCATTCGGCTGTTTCCGTGACGTTTTACAACTCTGACGTAATAGTTGCCAAACACGCTTCGTTGCGCGCCAACCATTTTGTTCCTTTCAGTACTGGTGTTTTATGTAAATCTATCAGTGCTTTTCTCGGATTACATACTTTGTGAGACTCTTTTTTTGTCTTGATATTGCTACTTTATGTTTGTTTTATGATAACATGGTTTACTGCGTTGCTTATGGTTGTAAAAACGGTTCGGCATCGGGCAAAAGCTTCTTTCTGTTTCCGTGCAAGGAGAAGGAACCACAAACGCACTCTCTCCTGATTGGCATTTGCTCGCATAAACCACACCTACATCTTGCACAAACGTACGGAATATGTCATATAAATTATACATTTATGGTACATATTAAGTTAACTATTCAGACTGCTACATCTAGTTTGATTTTATAGACAGAATTATGACGTATAATTGAAATTCATTTTGTTACGAGTCATAAATACCCGGTACAATGATTGTGGAAGGACCGAGTATTAATTACCATAGTCGGCAAAGTGTAAACAAATAAAACCCAAATATGCTGTATAAAAACCATAATTTGTAATAACTACTTGTAATAACCGTTATTATAAATTATATTGTTGTTTGAATATTAAAATATATATTGTGTCATGAAATAAATTGTGTATCAATCTTGCTGGCAAATATCATAAATTGGATACATGTTAACATTCAATTAACTTCTAAATTCAGATTTCCTGCTAGTTGAAACAGTAATACATAATACACGTAGCATAACAAATCGGAGAGTCGTCCAAAATAAATTATAATAAATAAAACATACAAGTTTAAATTGCCTCAATTGACTCGGAGGAATTAGGGTGGATGTTTTTTTGAATTTCACGCAAAGTTACTCGAAGGCTGCTCTTTTACCAACGAATAGTGGGATTGACCGTCACATTACAACGCCCACACAGCTGAAAGGGCGAGTATGTTTGGTGTCATCGGGATTCGAATTCGCAACCCTCGGATTTCGAGTCGAACGCCTTAACACGCTTGGCTATGCCTGTTAGGGTGGAAACAACTATATATGTCGCATTTTATATTTGTAACAAACCTAAATCACTTTTACAAACTTTGTATTGCTTGTAACCATTACGCTGTCATCTTATGTAACAACGATAATTCGACGATCATTGAACGTGTCAAGATATATGCTTGAAAAAGCGTGTTTGTTTTTCTTTTATTTCGCGCAAAGCTACACGAGGGCTATCTGCGCTAGCCGTCCCTAATTTTGCAGTGTAAGACCAGAGGGAAGGCAGCTAGTCATCACCACCTACCGTCAACTCTTGGGCTACTCTTTTACCAAGGAATAGTGGGATTACTCGTCACATCACAACGCCCCCACGGCTAAAAGGGCGAGCATGTTTGGTGTGACAGGGATTCGAACCCGCGAATTACGAGTCAAGTGCCTTAACCACCTGCCCATGCTGGGCCTAGCGTGAAAAAGTACAGATTAAACAGAAAAAAAGTCGGAATTCTTGTTCAACACTTACCTAAGTGAAAAAGGGAAAACAGAACAATCACAAAAGCAGCTTTCTATCACCTCTACTTGTTGTACTTAACGTATTCTCGCAATAGAGTATAATTAAATGAGGAACAGTTTGGAAACGATGTTAAACACTAAATTTGGAAACGATGTTAAACACTAAATTTGGAAACGATGTTAAACACTAAATTTGGAAATGATGTTAAACACTAAATTTGCTAGGCATTAATACATATAATGGTAATTTTGTAAATGAGACAATTTATTATAGAATATTTTTATACAAAACATTTCATTAATTTCCATTTCTATTACATGTTTTTATAAATGCAGTGAAACTTCCAAAATGTTCTATATTGATTAAAAGTCTTCACATTTTTATTTAACTGGCTTACATTGTAAGAAAGATTAACAACACGTTTAGGACGTCAAGGATGCTCTACACACTTATTGGAAACGACATAACTATCAAGCTAGATCTTGTTAGTCAACCAGATACAGTGGGAACATGAGAAGAACAGACTACTTTATTCTACTTCACTTTTCTCATCGTTTTGTGATTGGATTTTAACTTTTTTGGACGAACTCTATTTCTGGGTCGTTTTAACTTCAACAGTTAACGTTTGAAACCTCATATCTTTTAGCTTTGTACTTGTAATTGAGCTGACAGTTAAACGGCTTCCAGGCATTCTCCTAATGCATAACACTAAAAGCATGGAAGAAATCATTATTGTATAATCGATTCCCAGTTGCATAGAAAGCGCTAAAAACTAGTAAACATGCGTAGTGTCAACAAATATAGGTAAACATAACCTACTTACAGGACCGAGTGTGGCCCAATTGGTAATCTTCAGAAATATGGTTCTGTGGTCCATTTGTCCTATTATCTAAAAAAAAAAAGTAAAGAAATTCGTTCTCCGAACTCTGGGGTTGGGAGTGCGTTATATAAATGACAATCAAATCCATTCTTGATATTTCTGGTGGTTTTAGTGCAAAGCAACACAATAGCCTATCTGTGCTCTGTCCACCGTGAGGAATAAAGCACTGGATTTCAATGGAATGACAAGATGACAAAAATAACCTAAGAGTAGGCAGTGGATGACGTTGATTAGTTGCCTTATCTCTTGTCGATTGCACTGAAATTTGTGTCTGCCAGCACGTAAACAGATAAGTGTAGTCCTTGAGTTATCCAACTGTCCTCCGCCTCTATTCTATAATTTCAAAAGTACAGACGGATAACGTATATATTAGTATAGACTAGCGCAATTATTCGAAGCAAAGAAATAAACATAAAATTTTGGCTCATATCGTAACTAATAACTTTAAGAACTACGATGTGCAATATTTTGCTAACAAAAATTTAAAAGTTCTGTATAAACAAATTTTGCAAGTATTAATTTACTTATTAGTAACATATATATTACACGTAAAAATCATAACATTTAATTTCATACATAAGTACAAATCATGTTAATTTTAACACAACATTTCAAAAAGGAAGTACATTATTACAGTTTAGCGACGGATTTACTAGAGTTCAAAAGAGTACTAAAACGTGTGTGTGTTTTTCATATAGCAAAGCCACAAAGGGCTATCTGCTCAGCCCACCGAGGGGAATCGAACCCCTGATTTTAGCGTTGTAAATCCGAAGACATACCGCTGTACTAGCGGGGGGCAGTACTAAAACAATAGATGAAAACGCAAATAGAGGATAACTGTACTTTATAGGTGTGGATTTTAATATAAAGCTACACAATGGATTATATGAGTTATGTCAGCCTTGGATCTTGCTATTTAAATCCAGAAACTTATTATTGACCCACCGGAGGATGCACGTGGTAGAACAATAACATCTATACTTATTTACCACTTTAAAGTTTTGCGGAAAAAATGTTCGTCCTCAGTTTAAATTTTTGCTTGGCTTGTTAAATTGTGTACGAAGCTAATAAAGTTAATTTTGAAGTGAAGGACTAAGTAATGGACATGTACAGGACGCCCACCGACAACTTTAAAAATAGTCTCCACCAACGAAAAGTGGGGTTGATAATCATATTAAAGCATCTTCACTGCTGAAAGCTCAAGCATGTTTACGAAAGGGTTCGATTGCACAACCCGAAGCCTTAATTACGAGATCATTCTGCCGTCACACTAAACATGTTCGCTCTTTCAATCGTGATGACGTTTAACGTAACGATAAACCCGATTATTTGTTGATTAAAGAGAAGTCCAAGAGTGTGCGGTGGACAATGTTGAGTTGTTGCTTTCCTTCTAGTCTATACGAATTACTTAAGAGAAGGATAACGTAGATAGCCCTCGAGTAGCTTTGCGCGAAATTGAAAACGAAAGAGACTATACCAGGTTCCAGTTTAAATTTTATTTAAAAGCTTATTAGCTAGAATAACCATCCTCTGGACAGAAGTTATGTAAATTCATGATTAATGAAAGTTTACCTCAGGACATAAAATGCTGCTTCCCTGATCTGAAATTTTAAAAAGCGCCCTTACAAACTGCAAAACTGAAAATTTGTATGTATCTCCCCATAGACCCAATAAACTTCCGCACCAAATCTGGTGAAGGAAGATTCATCTAGAAAGGAAGTAGTAGCATGTTTGATTGTTTGTTGTTTGGAATTTCGCACAAAGCTACTCGAGGGCTATCTGTGCTAGCCGTCCCTGATTTAGTAGTGTAAGACTAGAGAGAAGGCAGTTAGTTATCACCACCCACCGCCAACTCTTGGGCTACCCTTTTACCAACGAATAGTGGGATTTACCGTCACATTATAACGCCCTCACGGCTGAAAGGGCGAGCATGCTTGGCGCGAAGGGGATGCGAACCCGCGACCCTCAGATTACGAGTCGCACGCCTTAACCCACCTGGCCATGCTAGATCAAGTAGTAGTAAAAGATGCCCAAAGAAATCATAAAACGGAAAATTGAAAATTTATATGTACCCCAACATTGACAAAATAAACCTCTATATCAATTTCAGTGAAGGTACATCCACACTATGAAGTAACATGGGCATTAAACAGAGCGTACTACTGTATTTATTTGGACACTGTTTAAAACGTTAAACAAATCTATCGTTTTCACTCATGTAAATTTTGCGGCATTGTTGGGCCTAGTAGATGAATTTAGGGCTAACTTATATCTCCGAAGTTGAGCAAATCTCATAAGATGTTACGTTCTTACCCAACTGATGACTAATCATTATCGGACTCGGTTTTATTTTCTTCAATAATTAATTACTTCTGAAACGACATTAGTTTTGGTCCTGAATCAGTAGCTGAACTTAGGGGAAACGGACAGTCACCGTTACAACTTTTAAAATAAATACCAGTCTCATACACTTGTTAATTAATAAAATCATTCGTCTAGAGAAACGATTTTAAGAGTCATACTTCACTGACTGACTTGGCTTCAACAAAAAGATTGAAAAACAATTTAGTTCATTGTTAATGTTTGTTTCATAAAAAAATATTGTTAAGTCTTAATTTTAATCTAAGTGGTTACTGATCAGTAAGGTAAGTAAGTTGAAGTTATACTTATTTATAAGAACAAGATATATATGTACAGTTCTCCTATTGTATAACTAAGCATATATGAAGTTTCTTTTGTTAAGTAGTTACAGCTGTAGCTTTGGTCCTGGTCTATACATTTAACTTGGTCTTGAATAAAATCGTAAAAGTTTTGACCACTTACAGTAGATGCTGTTCACAACTGATGTCGTCAATAGTAGCGAACATTGTTCGATAAAGGAGGGTAAAAAAGCACGATCCTGGTCGATAAAGTACTTGTAGAGCCAATTCAAAATCTATAATTGGTGCTTATTTCGGTAGAAATAGGGACAAAAGGTTTGTATTATACATCATTATAAAATAATTTTACAAAAGAAAAATTGATTGCTTATTCATTTATATTTTTACTCTATCGTGAACATACAATAGTGTTAACGTGGAAGATGGACAACGAACAAAACTGATTGTTCTTTACATATCTGTTAATTCGAAAATGGAAACTAAAGTGTAATTTTCGTCATTACTGTCAGCAATCAATATAATAAATAGTATTAACAAAATAATATTATACTGTAGAACTCAGTATGAAGAGCTTTTCTATGGATATACACAGTTGGCAATAACAATGCATAAAAATCTATAGTTTCAGCTTCATGTGTTAACAATTCAAGGCGCTAACAGAAAAATCAAATGTTATGGTTAGCGGAAAAGGAAAATTACTATCAAAATACGGATTGCGCCAAATTCAAAAACGGATCGAATGTAATTTACGCCAAAGAAAAAGTGAAAACCGAAACGATTTAAATGTGAGCCATAGAGACAAATCTTGCATTTAAGTTGCAATTATATTCCCTCTATCTTCCTTACTTGAGATCTATCCCTGTGCTTGTGTAGTTTAGCGCAAGATGGCGTAACATGATAGGTAAATATTTTAAGTCTGTTAAGATTATAAACCGTCCAAACAAACACAAAACAAAACAAAACAAAAATGCTAGTACAATTTGGAACCAATGAAATGTGTTTCGATACAAATACGATTTGAGACTCATTGCGTGTCAATATTGTTTTGTAAGCATTAAAAATGTCCACGACCGTTACCCCACGATAGAATTAGTTTTATTTATGGTAAGTTTCTGGTCACATTGCTGAATCCACGGCAGGTTGTTAGAACTTACTTATTGGTAGCACTATGCTCGTCGAAATTTCAGTAAAAATTAAAAGACCTAATTCTTTCTGGGGTCACTATTTTAAAGTTTTCTTATGTTATCAAATATATCAGTGGCTCGCTGAAACTATAATATAAACTAGTTGTTTGGGTCAATTTGAAAAGAAAGTAGTAAATAACTTAATTAACCTATCTTATATTATAACAGAAAATAGTTTTGTGCTAACACTTTGCCAGGCACTTTAGAAAAACTTTGTTAAAGCAGCATTTGTAATTTTGTGTTTCAATGAGTGTTACACCGGGTTGTGCGTTTCGTTTAAAAATCCCTCTTCCTTCATCCTGTGAACGACAATTGTCTATATTCTGAGTAATTTGACACGCGCCATTTTATTTAATGGAAACATACACAAAGGCCTACTACCGCCGTGCTAGTTCCAACACAATTGTCCTATATTTTTTCCGCCTCTTTTATTACATAACACATTAGAAACGGCTCCAAATCACGTTGATAGTGATGTCTAGAAAACATGCACAGAAAACCGTAAGAAAAGCTCACTAGTTTAGATAAATTGTGATTAAAATTCTTCTTAGACTTTCAGATATCAGATTGATGTAGACAACCAGTATTTTTATACCAAATGTTTTCAAGCATTAGAAGAAATAACATTCAGCAAATTGAGATTGTTGAATCTTGAAATACGTTCATTCACAAAAGTAGAGGAATGATATAGAACACAATATAATTATTCATTCATTTCTTCCTCATACCAATGATAATAACATTCTTAATGTGTGTTTTAACTGTTTTGTCATTGGTTTACCTTGACTTTTTAATTTTTATTCTTTTTCCTAATACTTCTCCAACACCGACTTAAACTTCCACTTATAACAAGGAACGTTTTTATAGGTTCTCACTATTTAGTTAAATATTATTCCACTTGTAACAATATTATGATTTTTTTATCGTTTGTTTTTTATCTTATTCCTACATTTAATTCGACGTGTAATCAAGCGCTCTGGTTTTTATATATTTTTTTCGAAATTTAACTTATTCCTCCACGAATATTTACTGTTATTTCCAGAATGCTGACGTTCGGAGCTTGTTTTGAAATATACTGTGGACGCAGGGGGTTGTGAAAGATGTGATATACGGTATTAATAATACAAAATGCCATCTATTACAAATGACATGAAACCGAGAAGAAAGATGGAAACTGTCATGTTTTAACGTTAAAGATAGATAACTCTCAATACATGTTTTATTTATTAGACAATATTTTGAGAAAAAGGCTTTGATAAACTGACTACACTAACAAGCTAGTCGAATTTTGCGCGAGTAAAAGACTGCAAACACCATAGTGAGAAAACGTAACAGTGAACAATGTTTGTATTAGAGGAAGATGTATTCGCACGTAGACGACAGGTCAGATATATTCGTCCATAATCTTGGACTACTGACTGAAGAGAAGTAAGCCAGTTAATATCACCCACCGCCACAAGATAACCTGATAGTAGTTGCTACGAGTAATAATAAAGCTTACAATATGACCTGATAATTGTGCTATGACTATGTCTAACAGTATTTAAAGCAAAAAGATACCCTACCTCCGCAATCAGGCCCGGCATGGCCAGGTGGGTTAAGGCGTTTGACTGGTAATCAGACATTTGTTCTATTGTTAACACTTTCTTGTGTTTTTGTTGTTTTTTTTGCACATTTGTTCCATTTTGTAATACAATTTTGTTGTTTTTTCTATAGGTGTATTCTTATTGGGTTTAAGATCAAATACACTCCAAATTAGTAAATGGTCACTATTAACATAAAACCTACATTAAACTAGAACAGATGCATATCTTATTATTGTTGTAATTTGAAATGCATGTTGCAGTTGAATCATTGATTTATGATTATGTCACAAAGTACAGAATGTGTTTTTAGGCTGTCAGAACTCACAAAATAATGTCCAATTACGTTGAGAATTAATCATTAATTCATTTATAATTAATTCGTCATAAAAATGACAGTTAATGCTAATTCATTAGTTAATTAATTAATCATAAATTAATATATAATTAGTTAATTAAATATTTTATAATTAATTGCCATAAAAGGAAAGCTTAACACTATTTCATAAGTTAAATAAATTTCCTGTTCTAAAAGGACTACATCTTAAGAGATTAAAGATTTTCAGTTATATATTAAAATATAAAAACAACATTTAATGTCCCCCACTGGTATAGCGGTAAGTCTTCGGATTTTCAACGCTAAAATCAGGGATTCGTTTCCCCTCGGTGGACTCAGCAGATAGCCAAATATGTGGCTTTGTTATAAGAAAACACACAATATTTAATGTAGCACACATGCATTTATTTTTACCACGCAAATAATAAATGTAGGTTTAAATCGACTTAAAAAGGACAATATCATGTAATAATTTTAACTTATTCCTTCTACAATATTTAACATCATCAATAAAAGATTAAGTAATAATACTTTTACTAATTTGTCACAAAATAATTTATACGTGTTTTACAAAGGCAGAATTTTACATTTACCTAATGACTGTTATTATAATAAGATTTTAACAAATATTCTGTGACAGTATAAGACATCAGTACATTAATATAATTATGTTAAAATTCAGTACCTGCAATAAAAATAAATGATTTACGTACTGTATTCGTCCATTTTCTAAATAACCAGTGATTACCTCCAAACGCACACAAAACTTGTGAAAGTGTGGAATACATAACTTGTTCCAATATTCTGTACTACAATTAATGTTTTACAAATATCATAACTAATAATCGCCCTTCAGTTAAATAATCGACTTGCTTATTACCATAAATTTTAGACTTGCAATCACAGAACACACACATGGATGTCGTTTGTATCAATATTTCATAAAACTAACGGACCCAAACTACAATACGCATATAAACCGTTATTGTAATAGCACGTGATCAAATATAAAGCTCTCTTCAACAGTAACTTCGAAATGTTGACGTCACCAACAATATAGTTTACCAGGACTGGCTTATTGAAGGACACTAACCATCTTTATTAAGAAATATAGAATTTCAGAAAAATCATCACATTACAAGTGTCAAACCTTGGTACTGTTTAACTTTATTTCACGTGCATACAATCTAGGTACAGAATTACAAAGGTCACAAAGTGGTCACACATACACACGTAAAGTATGGAAACCCATTACTGAAATAGTGACGTCATTATAACTTCAAAAAGTTTGAGAAGAGAGAATGATCACAGTCCAAAGTGTTTGAATATTTAAGAAAATATACAAAATTAGAAAGAAAAAAAACACTTGATTAAAATCAGCAAGCCTATTTTGCAATAACTACATAACTAGTCCAAGGAACAAGTGATTAAAGTTTTTGATAATGTTTTTAAATGATTAATTTATTAATCAACATAGATTGTTACTAAAACAATTAGAATGCTTAAATCTGCTTAGAATAAAATGAAAGTTATACTTAAACATGCGACATTTACACTTACGATAAACTTTCACAAAAATGAAAGCTTAATATTAGTCATCATTCCTATCTATGTATTTACAGTATATTTAAAATAGAGGTTTCGCTATAAATATGTAGTGATACACATTCATTAAATACAATTTTTATATTTAGTTAAGCTACATTTTCTAACATATAATTATATG
Source organism: Tachypleus tridentatus (assembly GCF_004210375.1). Classification (NCBI taxonomy): domain Eukaryota; kingdom Metazoa; phylum Arthropoda; class Merostomata; order Xiphosura; family Limulidae; genus Tachypleus; species Tachypleus tridentatus. Next base: position 30,278,330 of record NC_134836.1, read on the forward strand.
TATTAATGATAAAACAACAGTTATAGCATACCGTGCCTGAAATACTGTTGACTTAAAATGAAAGCTGTATTCGGCATATGTGACAATAATTATTATAGGAAATATATCTTTTTGAAACAGTGACACAGACATAATACTACACAGAACAAGATGTTGACATAATAAGAAAGATCACTTCCAAATTAATAAAACCTATTTCGCAATACCCAGCCAAACCTGCTAATTTGATCATATAAAAACAGTTGTCATTCAATCAATAATCACTTTTAATTTAACATTCATGTGAAAATTATATCTCATAGTTCAGTTACTAGTGCTAAGGGCAGACAACTCAATTGATGCAAGTATGGTTTTGGAATATATTTCTGAAGTGATATTGTTACAAATCTATTTTGAACGCCCCCAGTGGCTCAGCGGTATGTTTGCGGACTTCTAACGCTAAAAACCGGGTTTCAATACCCGTGATGGGTAGAGCACAGATAGCCTATTGTGTAGCTTTGTGCTTAATCCAACAACAACTATTTTGAATATATTTCTGAACTAAATGAAGCGTGTAATATTAAACTAAATAAGTATTTTCACAGATAACATATTTATGTCGGAGATGGTCTGCTATCGATCAGCAGTGAAAATCTCAATGAATTAGAGAGAAACACATGCCAACAATTAAGTGGAAGTTACTTCCTTCCATGGCATTTATCCATGGAAGACTGAAGCTCTTATGTAAAATATTGTATAAAGTATACGTTTTGGCTGTTGCATGATATCACCCTTTTTAAGGCCATTTAAACGTACAGACATATATATATATTACGTTAAATATTGTTTTTTTGAGATTTTATTATGTCAATAAAAATCTTTAATCACTTGATTAAGATATAGTCCTTCTGGGATAGGAAATTTAACCAAGTGATACATTAACGTTAAGAGTCCATTTTATCATGAATAAATTATAAATGAATTAATGTTAAGCATCCTATTTAGGACAATTAATTAAAAATTAAATAGTTTCAGGACGATTTATTTAACCAACTTATGATGATAAACTTTTATAAAAATGAAAGCTTAATTAACAAGTGTTAATTACAAATGAATTAATGAGTAATTATCGACATGGTGAGATAGGTATGAGACATCGAACCTATCATGGCGACTTATTTACACGTTTTCTACTTTATGGTAAGATAATTTAATTACTAATTAATTAACTAATGAATTAACATTTATTGTCACTTTTAGGATTAACTAATCAATTAGTATTTTAGTGTGATTTCATTATAAATAGCTTAATGAATTAGAGGTAATTATTTTTTGACGAATTAATTAACTAATTATCGACATGATGGTACATATGTTGTTGTGAGTAATGGCGGATATGATAAGCGGTCTGAAATACGTTTCTTAATTTGTGGCGTTACCATCCATCATGGCCGCCTACCACGATGGTCTAGCAACGAGTCCCTAATGAGGCGTACTCTGGTGACAACATTTGTAACTATGAATTCGTCACGTTAGATGACATCACTCCCTCTTTTCCTATCCTGAGGCAGCCAGTCACCAGTCGGCAACATCCTATGGCCACATTGTGCTATCCTAACTAATAAAATAGTACCTACCATTTAACTTTGATACGTTAACAGAGAAACAAGGTGAAGATGGTATCGAACTATTAACTTTGATATCTTAATGGAGAAGTAGCATGAATACAGTATTTGACTGTTAACTTTGATACCGTAATGAATAAGTAACATGAACTTAGTGTCCAAGTGTTAACTTTGATACCTGAATGGATAAGTAACATGAACATAGTATCCAAGTGTTAACTTTGATACCTTAATGGAGAAGTAACATTAATATAGTATTTGACTGTTAACTTTGATACCGTAATGAATGAGTAACATTAATATAGTATTTGACTGTTAACTTTGATACCGTAATGAATAAGTAACATGAACATAGTATCCAAGTGTTAACTTTGATACTTTAATGAATAAGTAACATGAACATAGTATCCAAGTGCTAACTTTGATACCTTAATGGAGAAGTAACATGAATACAGTATTTGACTGTTAACTTTGATACCGTAATGAATAAGTAACATGAACATAGTATCCAAGTGTTAACTTTGATACCTTAATGAATAAGTAACATGAACATAGTATCCAAGTGTTAACTTTGATACCTTAATGGATAAGTAACATGAACATAGTATCCAAGAGTTAATTTTGATACCTTAATGGAGAAGTAACATGAATATCGTATTTGACTGTTAACTTTGATACTTTAATGAATAAGTAACATTAATATAGTATTTGACTGTTAACATTGATATCTTAGTGAATAAGTAACATGAACATAGTATCCAAGAGTTAACTTTGATACCTTAATGGAGAAGTAACATGAATATCGTATTTGACTGTTAACTTTGATACCTTAATGAATAAGTAAGAAGAACATAGTATCCAAGTGTTAACTTTGATACCGTAATGGAGAATGAATACAAACATTGTATCCACCTTTCAACTTTGTTGCCTCAACGGAAAATGCAACATGAACATAGTATCCAACTGTTAACGTTCATATTTTAATAGAAAAGCAACATGAATATAATATCCAACTGTTAACGTTCATATTTTAATAGAGAACCAACATGAATATAATATCCAAATGTTAACTTTGATTCCTAGACGAAGAAGCAACACTATCTGACTTTAAATGTTTAGAGAAAAAATAAAGGTATTACTTTAAACCTCGTATGATAAATCAGATTGCCACAGCTGTTAATATTTTCACAGTAGTCTGAAATATATTCCTACTCCCAGTTTTTTAGCATCATACATCATATAGCATCTTATTAACTAACAGCAAGTAATCAAAAAGCCACTTCTAGTGACCTCTTCTACACGCGCCACCCTGATAAACGTGAAAACTCTGCCTAAATCAGATATGAAAAAGTACTACATTTCAGATGTTTCCGACTGTCCTTCTGTCTCAAGAGACAGATTTACATTATCACACTCAGGGCAGTACTGATCAATTGTAACAATTTACTTCAGAGGACCACACTAAATCAAATCACGTCGTTCGTTTTTCACGTAACTGTTGCGATACAGTAAAACTTTGGGGATATCACCATTAACATGACATGTATGTAACTACGTTTAGATATTATTAAACTAAAATGTGTAACATTGACTCTTCGAGCAGTTTCTTGAGGATAAAGAGAAAAGTTGATATTAAAACAATAAAATGATTTCCGATAATTGTGTGATAATGATAAGACCGTTGAAATTACAAGCTTATTAAAAACAACAGGAATTTTGGTAACTGTCTCAAGTTATAAAAAGAGTTTTATAAAGTTTATTTACCTTATCTTTACGCCCCCCCGCTAGTACAGCGGTATGTCTACGGATTTACAACGCTAAAATCAGAGGTTTGATTCCCCTCAGTGAGCTCAGCAGACAGCCCGATGTGGCTTTACTATGAGAAAATACACACACACACACTCTTATCGTTATATTTCTTTGGTATTGAATTATCACTTGTATTTTGTTTACGCGCTAAGCCTAACATTTTCTACAACCTAGATTAAATTTGGCTCCACACCTAACTCCCTACCTTCTCATCGTTTTCTTTGTTCCTCAAAAGACAAGTAGATATTGATTCATTTCGCACTTTATCATATACATTAAGTTTGCCATTAAGCCTAAATCTTCAGTTATTTGTTTGGGTTTTCTTTTATTCAGCAGAACCAACTTACATTTCACTCATCCTTTAAAAATACATTAACACATTATCACTTTGAATTTGCTCTTATAAATTATTTGCAGTTAAGCCGGTTTTTCTTAACACCGAATATTTGAAATTCAACGAAAAGGAAACCTGAGCTCAGTTTATTCTTGGTTGATTCTTCCGTTTGGTTTACTCCGGTTTCAGGGAATTATATTCTTGAGAATAAAAGTACAAAGTCTCACTCTTCGAGTTGCTGTAGTTAAGATTAAAGCTAGAATTCTGTAAAACCAGCAAAACTCTCTGATAGCAATAAAATGGTTCGTGCTTCCTTTTCACCGAAGCCTCAGTTTAAATCTTTAGAGAAAAAAAAGAAAGGTATTACTTTAAACCTCGTATGATAAATCAGATTGTCACAGCTGTTAATATTTTCACAGTAGTCTGAAATATATTTCTACTCCCAATGAGAATCGCTTATTTTGAGTTTCAGTTAATCTGGTTAATGATTAAATAGACTTAAAATCAACATATCAGAATAAGCATTTTCTGTTAAAAACAGAAGTGACTGACGGAGAGAAGTTACATATTAAATTTGAATCTGCAACATGAGAAGTGCCTCACACTTTGAGAAACACTAGCTCATGCGATTTTTCTTTTATTCATATCATTGTCAACCCGTATAATTTAAATCATAAATTTGAGAAACTGTTTATTGACTTGCAACGATTTCTTCTTTTATCTCGTATAGCTGAAGGTTTACACAACTAGGTACAGGCTTAGCATTGGCCTGGGGGTTTGAACGCTCGACTCGCAATCTGCGGCTCAAGGTTTAGAATCTCTGACGTTACACATGTGCTTGCCTTTTCGGCAGTGACAACCAAACCAAATATTCCTTGGTAAAGGAAAACCTCAAGAATTGGTGGTGTGTGATGTTGAACACCTGTCTTCCCTTTAATCTGTCACTGCTAAGTTAGAAACGGTTGGCGCGGATTAGCCTCGAGTAATTTTGCACGACGGTCAATCCAAACAACTAGACACTGTAGCAACAAGTACAAGCCGAACTACATCAATGTAGAATGAATAAACTCCATACAGAATCAACAAAAACTAACCAAATACAAGTACACGTTCACGACTCCCAGGATACCTAGGTTATCGTATCCAACGGTATCATACTCTTGTATCAGGGATTTAATATAGAGGAGCCAAAAACTCCAGCAGTCGCTGTAATTCAATGAATTATCCTTCTAACACTTTGGTCACGCCGCAGAAGTTAGTAAGTAATTTCCCAAATATGATGGGTGTGGGAGTCAACACCACAACTCACACTGCTCACGTGAGCATTCACAACCTATGTACTATAACTCCAGTGAAAAAATACAGCAAATTACAAGAGTTGCATGAAATATAAACAAATCAAAACGAGAATTTCCAAAGAAATGAAACATTAATGTAACACATTAAAACTCTACTTTTACTTACACCCACTACAAACAAAATATCCACTAAAACAAATCAAATATACACAAGCAGTACAAAAACTAATCAAACAACAACTACAAAAATGTAAAGCAATATTAAAGATGTAACAGTTACACCAGATCAAGTTACCAAATCAGGAACACAACAAAACGACAAACAAATGAATCACAATTAACAGCCACACAACAAATGACATTGTCATCATAGAAGCAGTTAAAAACATATTTTTTGAATTTAATCAAATAATTACAAACCCGCTCCGAAAAAAAAAGACATAAAATTACTTATAGACATTGTAAAAACACATCTTACTCTCATGGAAAAATTCAAAATTAAGGAACTGTTTTAATACATAAAACTTCCAAGAGACATGAGATCTAAGACATATTAAGAAAAAGGAACTCCGATGTATTGTTTAGATCTGAAATAATGTTTTTAATAAAAATTATGTTAACCAAGGAATAGCGGTAATACAAATAAATCTACTTCGTTAAACACCCAAGTGCTGATCGAAAATAATGAATGTGTAACCACTGATATAACGTTAACTAGTAACGAAAGAATTACCATAGATGGTGCATATTGTTTTCTGTTTCAAAATATAGATATCAACCGACTATATTCAAAGTTCAGTATCACAATGATAAATAAATAAATATAGTACTCTTAATAAAAGATCTAGATGCAACAGAACAACAACAAATGGTCCAAAATTATATGATTTTCTTAAGAAAAAAATATTTATTATGAAACGATTCAACTGAAATACGTATTTCAAATTACCATTAAAATAATGCATGTATCTGTTCTAGTTTAATGAAGGATTTTATGTTGACAGCGATCATTTACTAATTTGGAATGTCTTCGATCTTAAACCCAATTGGAATGTACCTAGAATAAAAACAAAATTAAATTACAAAAAACAAAGTGCAACAAATTTGAAAAAAATGGATATTTTATTATCTGAAAGTGTTAAAAATAGAACAAGTGGTCAATACGATTTGCATAAATATTGTCAAACAGTGTGTTTGTTTTTGAATTTCGCGCAAAGTTTTTGCGTGTTTTTTTAAAATTTCGCGCAAAGCTACACGAGAGCTATCTGCGCTAGTCATCCCTAATTTAGCAGTATAAGACTAGAGAGAAGGCAGCTAGTCATAACGATCTACCGAAAACTTTTGGGCTACTCTTTTACCAATGAATAGTAGGATTGACCGGACATATAACACCCCCACGACGAAAAGGGCGAGCAGTTTAGTGTGACGGGTATTACGAGTGGAGTGTCTTAACCATTTGGCCATGCCGAGCATGTCAAACAGTAACCGAGTATCTAAGTAACAGAATACTTAAGAATGATTTTCAACATTAATTAAGGGTCATGACTTAAAATAAAAATAAACCAATTAATAAATAAAATTAAAAAAACTAATACAAGAAAACTAAAAACGTAATCAATGGACACACAGACCTAAAACAGTTCTGTCACCATGTTAGAAGATTTGCTACAAATAACAAAATAAATGATACTTGACCGACACTTATACAGTTATAACTAACATATATAAACTCACAAAAAGTCGAAGCATTCAAAGAACATCTTGAGAAAACATTCAAATCACGTAATGAACCAGACATGGATAACCATTACTACAATACAGTAGTAATGAGTACATGGAACAAAACAAACATATTTTTACACCAGCTTTCCTGTTAAAATAACAAACACACAGAACACATCAATGATTCTCTAGCATATGAAATAACAAAACCAATCACAGATACAAAAAATAATTGGATCAATAAGAAAGAGAACAAACAAAACACCAGGAGATACCACATTGAAATTATATTACTAAGAAAAGGTACTCAGAAACTGTTTGACCACATTACAGCATTAATCAACCTCTCATTAAATATATATATATGTCAGTATCTTGGAAACAAGCGGATTTATTATGTTTCTAAAAAAATAAAACCACAGAATAAACTTTCTCAGAAAGCTACAGACCTTTAAGTCTAACTAGTTGTGTAAACAAAATTTAGACTGAATAATTAGTAATATAATATCTACATTTCTAGAGATGGCATCAAAATTACCTGAAAAACAAACCGGGCAGAAAATTTCTGCAAAAACAGCAAATCTAGCGAAAGTATAATCAAATTTTAAAAACAATACATACAACCTGTAATAGAGTATACTATTCAAGTGCTCCTCTTCACTGAATAGATGGTATTTTATGTGAAAATGTGTCTCGGTGAAATAATTCTAGCTAAAAATATGAAGAACTATTCAAGAAATCGTTTCTATGTAAAATGAAGAGAAGTAATGAGTTTTCACAAAATGATATAATATTATATCAATGAACACGGCCTTTAAGACAAAATTGCTATACATTTACGTAAAACATTTTGATTGTTGTTGTTTTGAATTAAGCACAAAGCTATTTAATGGGCTATATGTGCTCTGCCCACCACGGGTATCGAAACCCAGTTTTTTAGCGCTGTAAGTCCGCAGACATACCGCTGAGCCACTGGGGGGCAAAACGTTTTGATTGAATTATGATATAGCATTTGCTGTTACAACATAAAATAATCAAGTAGGGAGGGAAAAGGATCAAAAGAAACTTGATCCTCCCTATCGATAATTTCCGATCCTGGGAGGCACATGTATTTCATATCTTTGTTTTAATACAATATCATTTTGTACTGTACCACACTGAATAATTTTCTTTCAGTTTCTCGGAAGAGTAAGCGATGAGATACAATTTGTCGCAAGCTTTGTCTATAGTCCTTATTTCAAATCAGCCACTTTATTACTATAATTTCCATTCGAATCTTTTCTTGTTGTTCGTGGCTTTTCTTCAAAGATTGGTAAGAAACGACTTCCTCACAAAGGACATTTAGATGGTGATCAGTCAGATATATGGAATAATAGCACCTCTGGTTGATCTACATTTTTGAAACTGTCAGTTTATAAAGCAAGCACGAGTACAAATAGAGCCTTCTGTTTTACGTTCTTGCACTTTCAGCCACTGAGTGCATTATTTTGTGATGGCTATTTCTACTTTTCTTTGGCAAAAGAATAGCCCGAGAGTGGTGATAGATTATATTGGTTTCTGTCACTTTTAAGTCACGGGTTGGTACCACATTCAGCTCTCGAAGAGTCTTATGCGAAATTCAAAGAAACAGACAGTTGATTCCAGTGACCGAGACCTGATGATTTGTATCGCATCATCTTGAGATCTATTTAATTACAGTGATTAAATTCTCTGATGTAGACATTGCGGCATTAGATCAGTAATATAACATGTCACACTGATAAAATTCTTTAATGTAGATATTGCGGCATTAGATCAGTAATGTAACGTGTCGCACTGATAAAATCCTTTAATGTAGATATTGCGGCATTAGATCAGTAATATAACTTGGTCAACATTTTTAAACGTGGTCACGAAGTTAAGTTAATAAATAAATATGTCTGTAGCATTATTACCTTTATCGAAGTATCATCATGATATTAAGTGTGTTTTATAAAACTGTCATGAATATTGTACCGTTATCACGTTTAAAACCATAACATAGGAACTGTAAAAATTCCTACAACAGGACTTTAAAGCTTCGTCTTTAGCATACATTTCTACTTAAAATCATTGCTCAGAAGTGCCAATAACAGATATAAGATAAATACAAACTAATAATAAATAATAATGTCTATAGTACCTCCAGCCTGGTTTACTTCATATTTTACGATCCCCATTTTTAGGTTTTTAAATTCCCAATTTTTTATTTATGTTGTTTGTAAGGATTACTTGATATGGAAGCTAACTTCATACATAGTAATGATCATAATTAGAATGTTTTTAACGTTAACGATAAAATTGCTATAATACATTATCCAAATCCGACAAGTTTCAGATGCTACCACATCCGACAAGTTTCAGATACATTATCCACATCCGACAAGTTTCAGATACATTATCCACATCCGACAAGTTTCAGATACTATTTTTTAAAAGATGTTTTACTTTAAACAATGTTAGTGTTTTTCTTTTGTTTTCATTTCCTTAGAAATATTAGAATTGCAAAAATAAGAATGTTTACTTACTAATGAGCACAATTTCTTTTACACATTTGAAACACATGTAAATTTTTCCTTAATCTAGAAGTATTAATAATTTCCAACAAACAGTTACTCACAAGGTGAACATTTTGATATATGAATTACATTTTTCTCATCACAGTCAAAATAAATCTTTCACTTAAAGAATTACTGCCTTTTTGATCCTTTTTCACTTTTTCATAATGCAATATTTTTTCCATTCTGTACTTAACAATTGTTAAATGTTAATAATATACATAAAGTTGGAGGTTGCCGTTTCACCAAAATGTTTTTACAATTTTTAAAAAACATTATTTAATCTCTTAGATACAAGTCGATCAATTTGGTTTTGATTGAATATCAATCGATATCTTGTACTAGAGGAACTTACACATTTTGATAAAAAACACTTTCACACGCGAGATACATATGACTTTATTTTATTGTAACCAACGTTTCGCCTTTACGCCTTCATCAGAGTTAATATACACAATTTTCTGATATAAGCCTATTCGTTAAATTATAAAAGTGCTTGTAACGTTCTATTTCTCGAGACTATCGTAATGTTTAACAATATGTAAGTAATTATAATTGTTCTATTATTGTTCAGTTACTATAGCATAGGTAATAATACTAATTATACAGCTATAATAACATATGACAAATATAACTATTTTATGAGATATAAAATAAAGATAACTACATTATATTTTATTATTAGCTTAACGAAGTACATAGACGAGAAATAGAAGCTGCTAAGAAACAAATAATAAGTGGAAAGTATACTATATTTATAAGCAGTGTTAAGAACAAATTGTAAGACTGCGCGAGACTTCAGCGTATTAGGGACAGCTAGCGTAGTAGCCCTCGTGTAGCTTTGGCCGAAAGTTCAAAACAAATAAATTTAGGATATGGAAACGAAACATAGAACACAAGACGGCACACAGAAGATTACAACATGAATGCCCTAGAGAAGTACTTGCAAAAAAAGAACGGTGCGGTGGAGCAACCTATATCAAAAGTAATGACAACAAACCAGATAGTGATACCGAGAGAGCGCTCAGGAAATCGCAAAGACTAAAAATCAAGAAACAACTGCATCGCTAATGGAAAATAAGCCAACCAAAGAGAAATAACGACCTCCCGTTACACAGGGACAAACTAAGAAAATAACCAAATGTAAGTCTTGTGTAGGTGGCTAGACGTTAATGCCATTACTAATGGCATTACCTTAATTTCTTTAGTTAATGTAGCTAAACAACAATTGGTGAAAGTAAGTTAAAATATAAAAACGTATGACAAAAACAAAAACCAATATACAAAACTCAGCGCATCTTAGTGTGTCACCAAGTAAGAATTCGAGAAATCATGTCGAGATATCGGAACCGGATATGGCAATCAAATTGACAAATAAACTTCCATTTGCTGAAGAAATTCATGGTTTAAAATCAACCATCTCGGACGTTGATATAAATATTGAAACTAATAATACTGACATACATAATGCAGAGTTTCAAGATGACGAATTCACCACAGTTACATCAAAAAGGCAAAGAATAAACTCGAACAAGATACAACACCTATCTAACACAAAGAAGGTCATTAAATACAACAAAAACTGAACATCTCCGAACATTACAATAATTCTGGAAGAAATTCCAGGTACATACAAACAACCTCAGTTAGTTACCATCAAAGGTCAAATTCTACAAACCGATTTTATACATTGTAACCATGGGAGCGTTATAATGTGACGGTCAATCCTACTCTTCGTTGGTAAAAGAGTAGCCTAAGAGTTGGCGGTGGGTGATGATGATGACGTCCATGCAGTCTTACACTGCTAAGATAGAGACGCCTAACGTATACAGCCCTAGTATAGCTTTGCGCGAAATTCAAAAACAAACAAACCAGATTGAAATGTCCGTAAAAATTTGTTGCATTTTTTCTTTGTTTGTTTAGAAAATATATGCTTTTTGTATAATGCCCAGATGAAAACCTTCTCAATCTGTATGTCACATAATATCAGTGGAACTTCGAAAATTACTTTTAAACAAAACAATGTGAACGAATCTAGGTAAATTAATACAATTTTTTGGACGAATTGCAGGGGGCGCGTACAAATTCCTCAGTTTTATAATACAATATATTGTTATCCATTGAGCTTCACAAACTTACGTAAAAAACAACAATAGATTAGACAAAATTTATCAGAGCTTATTACAATTTAGTGACTTAATTTATTTGTTTTAAGTACAAAAGGTACATGGAGGTTTATATGTGTTCTATTCCCGCTAGTGGTACATCAATAAGTCTACAGAGTTAGATAGTTTGTTTTTGTTTTGGATTTCGCGCAAAGCTACACGAGGGCTATCTGCGCTAGTTGTCCCTAATTTAGCAGTGTAAGACTAGAGGGAAAGCAGCTAGTCATCACCACCCACCGCCAATTCTTGGACTACTCTTTTACCAACGTATAGTGGGATTTACCATCACTTTATAACACCCTCACAGCTGAACATGTTTGGTGTGACGGGGTTTCGAACCCGCGACCCTCGGATTGCGAGTCGAGTGCCTTACCCACCTGGCCATGCTGGGCCCTGCAGAGCTAGAACGCTAGAAATCAAGTGGGCGGAGCACTGATAGCCTTTTATGTAACTTCGTGCTCAGTTATAAACAAATCAAATTCGTTGACTCAAAATAGGTGAAATATAAAGAAAACTAGAAGGGCAAACTGGAAATGAAATTTTTAACAAAGTCGCTGATGCAAGCATGAAATTTAATAATCAAAACTCACGCACAAAATTTCTTTTATTATGAATATTGAATTTACCGTCACTTGAAGATATAAAATTAAGTAACTGACAATTAAAGAAGTAACAAATGAAGGAAAGTGAGCAGAATAAAATCATGAGAAAGGTCAATCAACGTGACCACAAATGCTTTGACATTCTAATAACCTCGTTCGAGGATCGGATGAAAAGTTATCTTATCTAATGAAACACTTATGTTTGTAATTTGTATTTATACAAAAAGAATCCCTGATTTGTAATGTTACATACGAGGTCTGATAAAAAAAATACGCGGACTGTTTGAATTGCGCGGCTCCAGTTGGCTCCAGAGGAATCTTGCTGTGAAATTTTGTGTTAAACTTGGAAAATCTGCAACTGAAACTTTTACTATGCTTAACACGGCTTACGGTGATGTTGCTGTGAAGCGTACGGCATGTTTCAAGTGGCATGAACGTTTTAAGGATGTTCAACAATCCATTGAAGATGATGAGCGTCCTGGACGTCCTTCCAGGTCAACTGACGACCCACACGTCGACAAAATCAACACCCTGGTGCGGACAAATCGACGTCTGACTGTCAGGGAGCTTGCTGAAGAGTGTGGGATATCAATTGGATCTTGTTACGAGATTTTGACCGAAGAATTGAAGATGCACCGCGTTGCTGCGAAATATGTGCCTCAGAACTCGTGAGTTTTTGGCCAAACACTCGATCACTGTTCTTCCCCACCCCCTCTACTCACCTGGTCTTGCTCCTTGCGATCTTTTCTTGTTCCCCAAACTCAAAAGACTCTTGAAAGGGAGAAGATTTGAGACGATTCCCGAGATTAAGGCAAATGCGACGAAGGAGCTGGAGGACATTACAAAAGAAGCGTACCAGGACTGTTTCAACAAGTGAAAACACCGTTGGGATAAGTGTGTGCGTTGGGGAGGAGAGTACTTTGAAGGGGTCCCAGACCTGTAACTTCTAAATAAAGTACATTTTGTTTTATGACGTCAGTCCGCGTATTTTTTGAACAGCCCTCGTATAACAATGCAGGTGTCTCTACCGGTGAGCTGAGAACAATACGTTACACTACTCTTTATTAAGTTGCTGTTCCCCTTCTTCCGTTGTTATTACAACTGCTTATTCAACAAGAACAACATTAACAAGCGATTATCATCCGCCCGTCCTTTCGTGCTATTTGAAAGTTACTGCTGTTGTTACCTTTGTATTGAAACCTTAATGTTTGTTTCTTAACAATAATAATTTCTACTCAGAAAAACAGAAAAATATACTTAACGTTAAAGTTACAAAGCTGGATACTTATATTTTTTATACTTTTATATTTTTTATTTTAATTTCTTTTTATCTTGGTGCCTCACAATAAGTTAAAATTGTAGCTATTTTACGGTTGTCGTTTTTGTTTTTCAGAAAGTATGTCGTTTATTAATAGCAAACCACTATGTAACAACTACTATGAAATACTTTAAGCCTTCCAGTGGCTCAGCGGTCAGACTAAGGGCTTATAACGTTAAAATTCGGATTTCCCATGGTGGACTTACTTACATGTGGTAGCTTTACACTTAAAAATTCAAGAGTGACTAAAGTTCTGTAATAGCAATTACAGCTAATATTAATTAGACTTAGTTTTTAAAAAACAACCAGTCCAAAACTGCAGATTTGTCGGCCGTTATACCAATAAAACCTGAATCACAAATAGCATTTATGCCCACTCTATCATATGTCATCAAATTGCTGTCATCTTTGTTAGCTTTTGGACTTTACGGAATTACTAAGCAACAAAGTAGAAATTTACAGGGAAAAAAAAATTCGCCAAAACAGCTAATTTGTATTTCCCATATTATTTTTCTCTTCTCTTACAAGCTCCCCCCCCCAGGGCCCGCCATGCCAGGTGTGTTAAGGTTTTCGATTCGTAATCTGAGGGTCGAGGGTTCGAATCCCCGTCGCATGAAATATGTTCCCCCTTTCAGCCGTGGAGCGTTATAATGTGACGTTCAATTCCACTATTTGTTGGTAAAAGAATAGCGTAAGAGTTGGTGGGTGGTGATGACTAGCTGCCTTCCTTTTAGTCTTACACTGCTAAATTAGGGACGGCTAGCGCAAATAGCCCTCAAGTTGCTTTGCGCGAAATTCAAAAAGAAAACAAAACAAACAAGCCCCCCCCCCTCCTCGGTGGACTCAGCGGATAGCCCGATGTGGCTTTGCTATATGAAAACACGCATACACTCTTACAAGCCCACAACAACAACTGTTATTATATTGCACGCAAACCCGTTGTACTAAATAAAGTATTGCAAATATGTATTGAAAACCTAATACAGTCATTATTAATTAGCTATATACGATAAAATTAACGTCAAACTGAATTTGTTGTTTCATCTACCAACTGTCAGTGAGTTATACTAGTTTTCATTGATCATCAAGTTTCTCTCTAGTTTATTTAATGGCATAGAGTATATATTAACAACAGTCATATCACAACATCGAATTACACTATTTACTAAACAAGCTCTCATTCTTAGCAAACCAGAAACACTCGAAACTCCTGTTGTTATAATAACATATTTATCCACAAAATATATATTTTTTTAAATTTCTCTTGTTCCATATTCGTTGTTTAATAATCGATAGTTTTCACCATCATAACAGTAAATATTACTAGTTTATAACAGCGTTTTTACACTAACGTTTCAATAACCTACATGTGATAGCAGTACATTAGATCTTTAATAAGAGTTACATAATTGGTTTATTTGAATTTACACACAAAACTGCCCAATGGGTTACCTGTTTTCTGCCAGCCATGAGTATTAATAGTATTGTAAGTCCGCAGATATGCCGCTGTACAAGTGGGGACTAAGAAGAGTGCACTATGCAAGGGGTTATCTGTGCTAGCTCTATCTAATTGTGAAATAACTTATAGAGTAGAACAGATGCAGCTCGTCAATAACACCCTTCATCAACTCTTGTCTACTTTTTATCAGTGCGAATAATGCATTGCAGCCACTACTCTTATTATTTGTTTTGAATTTCGCGCAAACCTACACGTAGGCTATCTGCGCTAGCTGTCCCTAAGTTAGGCTAGTCATCATCACCCACCGCCAACTTTTGGACTACTCTATTAACTCTAACAAATAGTGGGATTAATCGTCACATCACAACGCCCCCACAGGACAAGCATGTTTGGTGTGACGGGTCTCAGATTACGTGTCGAGTGCCTTAACCACTTAGCCTTGCCAGGCCTATTTATTATTCTTATCAGCCAAGAGTGAGGCTAGAACCAGGAGGTAGGAAAATTAGTAATTTATAAGATATGTATGTTATATATGTTGATTAGTTACATAAAGCTCTAATAAATCCGATTAAACTGAATTAAGCACAAAGCTGCACAATGGACTATCTGTGCTCTGCCCACCACGGGTATCGAAACCCGGTTTTCGGTTTTATCGAAAGCCCCTGTGGGGCCCGAACAAGCGAATCACTTAACATAAACAAATGTAATTATTTTATCAAGTCATTACCCAAGTTATGTTAATTTGTGTATTATGATTGAACCGGGTACTTCATAAAGCAAGTGTTTTAGTATCTACTTTAATTTTTTTTTAATTTCGCGCAGAGCTACTCGAGGGCTATCTGCGCTAGCCGTCCCTAATTTATCAGTGTAAGACTAAAGGAAAAGCAGCTAGTCATCACCACCCACCGCCAACTCTTGAGCTACTCTTTCACCAACGAATAGTGTGATTGGCCGTTACATTATAATGCCCCCACGGCTGAAAATGCGAGCATATTTGATGCGACGGGGATGCGAACCCGCGACCCTCGGATTACGAGTCGCACGCCTTAACGCTCGTGGCCATGCCGGGCCAACGAAATGTAACATCAGTCCCTATTCGTATTCAAAAATCCTAACATTAACCACTGTTAATGAAAATTTCGCCTGCGTTAAGCAGGAGGATTCGACGGGTTGTCCGACAAGACACCAGCCGATCGTCGAACCATATTAAGGCCCTTACGAATGCAGGATGCAGCTCAAGAACAATAAGACGGCATCTACGAAAGAAAGGCTTTAAAAACCGTAAACGTCTTCAAAGGCCACGCCTCCTTCCACAGCACAAAACAGCTTGGTTAAACTTTGCTGAGAAGCACCAAACATGAGACGTAGAAAAGTGGAAGAAGGTTTTGTTCTCTGATGAGAAGAAAATTAACCTGGATGGTCCAGATTGCTTCCAACGTTACTGGCACGATAAGGATATCCCACCGGAGACATTTTCTACACGATACAGTGGAGGAGATTCCATCATGATGTGGGTTGCTTTCTCCTTCCATGGAACTATGGAGCTTTAGGTTATACAGGGGCATCAAACAGCAGCTGGTTACATTGGCATATTGGAAAGAGCATCCTTATTGACTAAAGGCCCTCGCTTGTAGGGAAATGACTGGATCTTTCAGCAGGACAACGCTGCAATCCACAATGCGCGCAGGACAAAGGACTTTTTCATGGCGAATAACGTGATTTTTTGGACCATCCAGCGTGTTCGCTCGACCTAAACCTCATTGAAAATATTTGGGGGCGGATGGTCATGGAAGTCTATAGAAATAGATCTCAATTCTAAACAGTGCATGATCTTCGTGAAGCCATCTTAACCACTTGGAATAACATTCCAGTCAGCATTCTGCAAATGCTTATATCGACCATCCCAAAGCAAATGTTTAAAGTTATTCGCAATGACGGCCGTGCAACTCACTACTGAGACCTCTTGTTGGACATTTCCTACCCTGTTTAGGATTTCTTTTTGGTATGGTCTTAAACTTTTGACCAGCTAGTATTTTGGCTAATTTCATAGTGTTCACATTTTCCCTATTAAATGCTAACTTTTTTTATTTTGTTTTTCCCTTTTCTTATTTTCATCTTTCGAAGTTCTACTCAAATGAGTGGTTGAGTCCAACAACGCAAAATGCAATTTTTTCTTTATGTTCATTGGCCTTAAGATTTCGGCCAGCAGTTTGTGATGAGTAATTGGAAAAACGTAAAAGTATGCTCCAAACACCTAAAAATAAAACACAGCTATAAAGAACATTACTTATTTACGAAAGAAGACACGTGACTATGTTTTGTTTTAATTTATAAACCGAATCTTGAGAATTATAGAGTGTAATATTTTAGTTCTCAGTTTTCCGCCTTTCCTTAAACAGAAAATTTCAGTTACCTCGATAGGTGGATCCAGAACATCCGAAGTAGTTAAACAAAAACATGGTTTCTGTGTCTTAAGGCTTACACTAGGCGGTAAAGGACACCCACTCACGGCTTTCACGTTCAACGACCAAAGACAATTGACAACTTTAATAAATATCACACGTGTATAACAAGGGTTTAAAATACCAATAAAACTAAATTTAATACAGTTTCATGTTTACATGTAAGTACACATCTACAGGACAATAATACTCTTTAAAAATGTATGTTGTATTTCACGGACAGGGAGGACGCTACAAAATGATGTGGATTTTAAAAAAAATCGATAAAAAATAAATAAACACTAATCTCTGATCTGGGAAACGTTAGAGCGGGGTACACATTTTAATGTATGATTTGTGCAGATCTAAAAATTCCTTGCAATAGCCCCTTATGGGTAATACTTAATTATGTTTCTCTGAGAAGTAATAGGCTGTGAATAATTAACCAATCAGCAGCGCTGTGTATCTACGAGGCAAGCATTCAAGTAAATAAAAATGAATTATTCCTGTAATTTGATTTTGTATGTCGTTAGCCAGAAGTTGTGTGTTGTGTTCCAACCGAGGAGATTAAACACTGTTTTGCCATTAGAAGTTATAATTTAATATATTCTAACTTCATATACATTTCACACTCAATGAAATTAGCTTACTATATTTGCTATATATTTCGCATCCCAACTATTTTAAAGACCCCTGATATTTGACAAAACGTCTCTTCAGCACTATACGTAAGAGATGTAATTAAAGTAACAAATGAAAAATACTATCCTTCGCTTTCATAGAACGTAGCTATATATAAATATGTATCTTTTTACCTCTGTCTGTGGAGAATATGTATTTGTGTGTGTATATGTGTGTGTTACGAAATGTATGTTTGTTTTTGAATTTCGCACAAAGCTACTCGAGGGCTATCTGTGCTAGCCGTCCCTAATTTTGCAGTGTAAGACTAGAAGGAAGGCAGCTAGTCATCACCACCCACCGCCAACTCTTGGGCTACTCTTTTACCAACGAATAGTGGGATTGACCGTTCATTATAACGCCCCCACGGCTGAAAGGGCGAGCATGTTTGGCGCGACGGGGATGCGAACCCGCGACCCTCGGATTACGAGTCGCACGCCTTAACGCTCGTGGCCATGCCGGGCCTACGAAATGTAACATCAGTCCCTATTCGTATTCAAAAATCCTAACATTAACCACTGTTCAGTTAGAGTTCTATTTATCTTAATATCTTTTTACTTTCTAGCCTAAGCGATGTAGTATCACAGTTGTTCTTCCAACTTTAGCACCTCACACAAACAAAGGAAAAAGATACAACACATTTTATGGACATTTCAAACT
This sequence comes from Tachypleus tridentatus, assembly GCF_004210375.1. Lineage (NCBI taxonomy): Eukaryota > Metazoa > Arthropoda > Merostomata > Xiphosura > Limulidae > Tachypleus > Tachypleus tridentatus. The sequence goes on from NC_134836.1 coordinate 30,296,996, forward strand.
TAGTGAGTGGTTAGCTAATACGTCTTAATGACTGATTATGTGTTTAAAGAAAACTGACCACGATGTTCCAGCACATTATTAGTTGCATAAATCATAATAAATGAATCATAATAGTATTCCTCAAAGTTATCAACGTTTCCTTCTCTAGAAGCTGTACAGAATATATCATACGTACCCGTATTTAAACTGACTGCTCCGTACATTTCATACTGACATATTTTACCGGTACTATAATCAGTAGAGGTAACTAAACAATTGTAAAGTATCGAAGGACTTGAGAAAACAAAATCAAGTAATAGGATGATAGGTAAACCATGTATTCTCTTACTGTATTAATAATACGGCTGGTATGGTTCTTAAAACTTTAATTAAATTAAATTTTTTTAAGTGGGTTTTTCGTCATCATGAATTCTGCTACCCTATTTCATAATCATTAATAGCATTAACAAAGCTGATCTCGTTTAGAATTTTTCATGTTATGTGAAAGTAGCAGACAAATACAGAGATAAAAAAAAGTTTCTGGACCATATAGACAAACAAACATTTAATTCAATTTGAAAGAAATGTACAACTTTCTTAGGCTATATCTGAATGTGTTCTAACGTCAGTACTCGAGATCGTAGGTCGATTAGGAATATTATATATAGTCAAATATGTTAATTAATAACGTAATGTTAATAACTCGAGTAATGACGATAAATCTTATTGAGACGCAACCTATGAGAGTTGTTAGAGTAGAATGAATGTAAGTTTTTTTGGTCCGTACGGTGCAGAAACTCCAATTATCTCGGCGTTTGTCTGCAGTTTGTACTTAATGTGTGACCTCGAGTCTCTCGTTAAATTGTCCAAATTCTAAGATGAACGGTAATGAAATTTCTTCGTGTGTCTAAACCTTCGAGAAAAGTATTGTATACATAAAATCTTAGACCTAGATCAAAAACAGAAGTAGTAACGAAGAAATAGAAAATAAATTCCTATTGTACCATCAAATATTGAGAAGTTTGTGAATGTGCAATTAGCTTTTGTAATGTTATGTAACTTGTAAAAATATATCAGGTCATCCCTTAAGTAATGTCTGATTTTAGGCTCAGAAAAAGAGAAAATATTTCAAACGCTTTTAATGTTATTTAATCAATAATGTGTATTCCATTATTCTTAATTACTTCCTGCCAACGATTCACAAGCTTCTGTATGCTACTTGTATAAAATTCTTGGGGTTTGGAAGAAAAGAATATAGAGAGGGTAGTTTTGACATCTTAATGTGTTTCAAGCTTTTTTCCATCAAGATAGTTCTGCAAACTTCGGAATAGATGATAATCAGATGGGACAAGGTCTGGAGAATAAGGAGGATGTGGAAGTTTTCCTAGTCTAACTCTTCAGTCATTTCAGATATGATCCTTGCTGTATGGGGCTATGCATTATCCTGGTGTGACACAACACCTTTACGATTGATTAAAGCAGGCCTCTTTTCTTTCAGTGCAACATTCAAGCGCTCTAACTGTTGACAATAGGAGTCTGATGTAATCGTTACATTGAGTGGCAGTAACTCAAAGTGGATCATACCAACAATATCTCACCAAACGCTCAACAAGACTTTCCTAGGTGGAGGTCTATTTTGGGCTGTGCTTTAGCCAGCTTACATGTACTGAGCCATTGTCTGCGCCGCTTATAATTATTATAAAATATCCATTTTTTCATCTCCGGTCACTAACTTGTCCAAATAAGGTGAGTTACGTTCACGAGAGTGTAGAGAAGAGCAAATGTCAACTCAAGCTTTAAGGTTGGCTTCTGTCAAATCATGGGGGACCCATTTTCTAAGTTTTGACACCTTTTTAAGCTGTTGCAGATGACGGTGAACTGTTGAACGGTTGACTGAAGCTTCTTGTTAGTTCTTCAACTGTTACAGCACAAGCTTCATCAAGTGCAGCCAGCAGCAAGTCATCATCAAACTCAACAGAACGACCTGAACGTAACGCATCACTTAAGCTGTAGTCACCTGATCTGAACTTCTAAAATCACCTTCGACATTTTCCTTCATTGAGACTCCGCACCATAAACACCTTGAATGTTTCGCGTAGTTTCTGCTACACTATTGCCTTTTTTAACTCATAAAACATTATATGTCTAAAGTGTTTCTCAGACACATCTAACTTCATAAGGGTTTATTCCATTAATGATCTGAAAAAGTGGAGTTGGGTTAGTTTCCTTTATTTGTCTGAACATTTTTATACACGTCCTATAAAAAAGGTTCAACGTCTTCGGTTAAAATAAATGTAACCTCATAGCCCCCAACAACAGAAATAATGGAACCAGCAACAAATTGAGTATAACAGCTTGTATAATATCACCCTAATTAATATGAGGCTCTTCCACAAACATAGTTCTTTTTAATGTATCTCAGAACGGCTGGTATGGGTATTAACACTTTTATTGATAAGCAGAGAACAATGTTTCGACCTTTCTAGGTCATCTTCAGGTTAACAAAGAAAGTGTGCAACTGACCGTTGCCGGACAAATGTCTTAGGGACGAAAGTATAAACGGGTACGGGATTGTACGGACATTGCAGTTGGATGTAAAGTTATTAATTAGTATAAGTATAAAGGTATTAATTTATATAGGTGTAAATTTGGTTTTAGTTACTGTATAAGTAGGGCTTCTTTGATTTTGCGTTTGTTTATATTTGTTTCCCTCGTCAGCAAGAACAGTTCTTTTCATTACATATAAAGAGCTGAACTGTCCAGTTCAAATATTAGTACAAGACCAGAACACAGCTTAGTCCAGGAGCCTTTACAGTCGAAAATAAAAATAAAAACTAATAAAAAACCGTTCACAACTTGCTAAAAAAAAAGGCGTGAAGTCCTATCACGACCCTAAAAAGGAGCTTATATGAAACACGTCTCCTCAATCTGCATACATACCACGTGCCACTGAGGGACAATTATTATTCAAAAGTATTGATTTATTTTTAAGCATTACTTGTTTATTAATAAACATCTAAATATTATTTTCAAATTAATGTGAATGGTCCCTTACTTACCTTCTTTTGACGTTAGGAGCTCAAAGAAGAAATAAAACTGTAATAAATGTTTGTTTGTTTTCTTATAGCGAAGCCACATCGGGCTATCTGCTGAGCGCACCGAGGGGAATCGATTTTAGCGTTGTAAACCCGAAGAGATACTGCTGTACTAGTGGAGGACAAACTGTTATAAACTTGACCACATGTATTGAAATACTTATAATAAGAGTGACTCTTATTCATTATATAAATGGTGATTCAGACGAACCCTGACAAACACTCATTTATCAGTACAGTAAAACTCTTTTCGCAATTACAACAGTTAATTAATTCTGGAAAACTTTTACAAACTTACAAACAAGTCATCTATCCTGTTTGGAACTGAATAATTTGTCAACGATACACGAAGCGCAAATTACTCTTATGTTGATACACAGATACACTTTACTTGACTGACTTTACCAGTTAAAACAGTCTGTAATAGCAAAGTACATTTTTGGGTGGGCCATCCCATGGTTTGGGAAACTTTCTCAAAATGTTGGAAATATTTATCCACCTCATTTCCATTAAACGGTGGTACTTTACTACATCAATTGTTTAATTTTTCCTTAGTCGTCCAGAGTTAAGTCTAATATCCATTTCTCTCAGCCCAATTTCTTTCTCGGCTCGATTCGCGCTTACTAAGCCTCGAGACGTTTACCTCCTCTTTTTACTTACAGAAGGAATTGTTCTTTCTTGCCTCAATATGTGCTTGCTCGCCCTGAGGTGTTTATTTACTGTTTGAGCGCCGATACGGGCTTGCTCTTTCTGGATTTTGATATGGGCTTTCTCGTTTCCAACTTCGATGCGGGCTTGTTCAAGCTCGATTTATTTGAATTTTAACTGTATTTCTAACTTATTCTTGTCAATCAACTCTAACTTTCTTGTGCAAACGCTAGAGTATCCCCTAATGCTTCCTCAGACAACAAATCATCATCGAACTAATAATTTCAGAATTAGAAATTAAGAGATCAATGAGAAAAAATGTGCCAAAAATATGATTGCCAGTATTGTTGCCAAGTGAGCTTTCAATAACATCGCCTAACGATTATAGATCGATGTACTAAAAGATAGTTTAATATTGTTGGTTTGCTACAGTCAGTATACTATAAGCCTCGGAATCTAATTTTGGCATTATTGTCATCGTACGTTGTTGATTCTCACGCTCGAAAATCTAACACAAATTTATAGAACAGGCGATACTTTCGCAATACACATTTAAAAAATATGTTATATGCATTTATAAATATTTATTGAACTAGGAGAAACATAGGTAAATAAAATAAATTTTCTTTCTTTCTACTTTCTTAGATAAAAAAAGTCAAAGAATTACACAGTTTCAATTTCTCGTTAACATATATCAAAAATTTGATACGCATTAATACTTAATTAACTACTAAATTCAAATTAAACTTCAGGTTGTTTAAAATAGTGATACGTAACGTACATAACATAATAAGTCGGAGACTCGTCCAAAATAAATTATAATACATAACATACTTTAGTGTCTACACTGATCAGTCACAACTAAATGATAAAGATAAGTTGGACATCCAGTTAAAACTCAAACAAATCGAGCTTAAACAAGTCAGCATTGAAGCTGAAAAAGAGCAAGCACGTATGGAAGCTTAAAAATTGAAAGTAAACGATTCGAAACCGAAGAAGCTCGTATCAAGACGAGGAAGAAATTAAGCTGAAATAATTGAAAATTAGACTTAACTTCGATCCAATAAGGCAAAACAATAACTTTGAACTCGGTAGATATATTAAAGTATCATCATATAATGAAAACGAAGTTTTGAGGAAGTTATCCAGACCATAGGATGACCCACCGAAAACAGTCATTATTATCACACAGTGTTTTAAGAGTTAAAGCACAAGAAGCTTATGCTGCTCTCTCTCTAGAAATTTATACAGATTATGATAATGTTAAAATAGTTATCCGTGATGACGAGAAAACCCACTTAAAGAAAAAAACTATATATGTAAAAACGGCTGGTATGGGTAGAGAAAGCACTATATAGAGGAGTGAACAACGTTTCGACCTTCTTCGGTCAGGTTCACAATGAAATTCCCCGTTGTTCACTCCTCTACATAGAGCTTTCTTTGCCCATACCAGCCGTTTTACAATATATATTTAAAACAGCTATCCTTAAAGCTACTCTTATCGCCAAGTGTTTCGAGTTAATCTCAAGGAAGACAGCAAAACTTATCTGGAATTTGCCCACGAGAAAGTTTCATTTTTACACATCGATTTCAATTGCACATCGATTGTGTAATTTTATGCAGATTGGCAACAGTTTTGGCTAACTGAGGAATGTAAACTCTGTACACGTGACGACAAGAAAACTTCTTCGGATGAAAAGAAAATTGAAACACTACGGAAAGAAACTACTCATAAATACAAAGAAACACTTTTCATAAAAAGAAATTCCCCGTCATCTCAGTAAACATCTGTATCTGTATTAAAACTGAAGATTCATCAAAAACATCCAGCTCCTCTGGCTCGAAATCTTCAATCACGATAAAACTTCATCAAAATCAACAAGGCCTATCTATTATACATTTATTTAAATATGTATGTTTGTTTCATTTTAATAAATATTTAGAAATGCATGTAACATATATTATTAAAAGTGTATTGCAAAAGTCGTGCCTGTTCTCTAAGTTTGTCTCTTTGGGGATGGATTTGTTCATAACATTTATTTAGCATCACACCTCAAAACGGAAACAGAAAGTTCACGCCTAGAATCTTATCTTAGAGTCGTTTGCGTGTAGCGTGACAGAATTCTGATACATTTCTTTTGGCCAAGATCTGTAAAACCTGTCATACATGTTAAGAAAAAAATATTGTGTTACATTGAAAAAAAAAAGTTGGCAACGCCCAGTGTGTTCGTGTCTACATATGAACAAAGATTCATCAGATCGCCCGATGTTATTGATTTGACCACTAATATGAAGACTGCTGTAGTTAGGAAGGAATTTAGAACTTTTGTGTCTGTTGGTTGTATGTCTTTGACAAATGACACTGCTAACTCCATACCCACATATATGTTATGTGAAACTGGGGCAAATCATTCATGGTTGTTAGAGGGTATATTGCCCTCAGATTTGAGTTTTGCCACTGGTAAGTCTGATATTCCTCAGGATATTGAAGATAACGTTGTTAATGTTTCTCTTTAATATTTGTCCGCTAAACTAAGGGGTTCGATTCCCCTCGGTGGACTCAGTATACAACCCGATGTGGTTTTGCTATAAGAAAACTCAAACACATACTCTTCAGTATTTATTATTATTTAGCGTCATACCTTGTTTTAGAAAATTAAGAGTGTATCATTATTGTTGAGAAACGATTTTACTGGAGGAAAACTTGTTGCCGAATCGAAAATGAGTAGTACCATATTCAAAAATACCATAATATAAATTTTTGATTCTCTGAGGAAAGAGATTAATCAGATTTACTGTTATACACTTATATTAATAACTATTTGTCTCAGTTTAATATATGTTTAGAAATGACTGTAACATATGTTGTTAAATGTGTGTTTAGGTTACAAAGTTGATGATGTTTCTATGAGGTATCAAATTTCTACGTCATTCGCTAATTTGTTTCCGTATCACCATGAAAGATTAGACGACTATACGATCATATCTTCAAAAAAACTCTGCACGTAAAGATTTTAAACTATCTTATCAACCAGTCTTAGCTATCAGACTAGTCAGATATTTTTAAAATTCGGTACTTTTTTATTTTGTTTTTATTTTTCTAAGAAACTGGAGGCGTTGAATCCTTTTTGTTGACTACCAAGCTGTGTATGTCAAATTTAGTGTTCACAAAGCAGGAAAACAAAGTCACGACCAGAAAACAAGACTAGAACAAATTTTGTATACTTTTTTAAGACTAAACTTTCACAACGTTGTTTTTCGCCGTATTTTAAGGGTGCTGTATATAACTTTTTTGTTTTCATTAAATTCAAGGGAAAGGTTTTCACCTTTAAACAACATCCAAACAAAATGGTCACCAATAAGAAGGAGCAGTCCCATTATTCAAAGACTATAACAAGATTTGTTGAAAGTTGCTTTGTCACATCTTTATAACATTATACAGTCTCCTTTAGTACTTTATTTTCAAGCCGAATAAATTAAAATACCATAAAATACTGATGCAAAATAATATCGTTGTTCAAAGATCTTTTTTTCTTCATCGATTTATGTTCAAACATGATCCTTTATTATTTCATAGATTAATACTCAAACATGATCCTTTATTCTTTCATAGATAAATATTCAAACATTGTCCTTTATTATTTCACTGATAAATATTCAAACATGATCCTTCATTCCTTCACTGATTAATGTTCAAACATAATCCTTTATTCTTTCATAGATTAATACTTAAACATAATCCTTTATTCTTTCATAGATTAATACTCAAACATGATCCTTTCTTTTTTAACAGATAAATACTCAAACATGGTCTTTTATTATTTCATTGAATAGTTCTTAATCATGGTCCTTCATTTTTTCACTGATTAATGTTCAAACATGATCCTTCATTCCTTCATAGATAAATACTCAAACATGATCCTTTATTATTTCACTGATAAATATTCAAACATAATCCTTTATTCTTTCATAGATTAATACTTAAACATAATCCTTTATTCTTTCATAGATTAATACTTAAACATAATCCTTTATTCTTTCATAGATTAATACTCAAACATGATCCTTTCTTTTTTAACAGATAAATACTCAAACATGGTCTTTTATTATTTCATTGAATAGCTCTTAATCATGGTCCTTCATTCTTTCACTGATTAATGTTCAAACATGATCCTTCATTCCTTCATAGATAAATACTCAAACATGATCCTTTATTATTTCACTGATAAATATTCAAACATGGTCCTTCATTCCTTCACTGATTAATGTTCAAACATAATCCTTTATTCTTTCATAGATTAATACTCAAACATGATCCTTTCTTTTTTAACAGATAAATACTCAAACATGGTCTTTTATTATTTCATTGAATAGTTCTTAATCATGGTCCTTCATTCTTTCACTGATTAATGTTCAAACATGATCCTTCATTCCTTCATAGATAAATACTCAAACATGATCCTTTATTATTTCATTGAATAGTTCTTAATCATGGTCCTTCATTCTTTCACTGATTAATGTTCAAACATGATCCTTTATTCTTTTATAGATAAATGCTCAAACATTGTCCTTTATTATTTCATAGAATAGTACTTAATTGCGGTCCTTCATTTCTTCACTGATTAATGTTCAATCATAATCTTTTATTATTTCATAGATTAATAATTAAACATAATCCTTTATTCTTTCATAAATAAATACTCAAACATGGTCCTTTGTTCTTTCATAGATAAATACTCAAACATGATCCCTTATTATTTCATAGAATAATACTCAAACATGAGCCTTTCTTTTTTAACAGATAAATACTCAAACATGGTCCTTTATTATTTCATAGAATAATGCTTAATCATGGTCCTTCATTCCTTCACTGATTAATGTTCAAACATGATCCTTTATTCTTTCATAGATAAATACTCAAACATGGTCCTTTATTATTTCATAGATAAATACTTAATCGTGATCCCTTATTCATTCATAGATAAATACTCAAACATGGTCCTTTATTATTTCATAGAATAGTGCTTAATCATGGTCCTTCATTCCTTCATTGATTAATGTTCAAACATGATACTTTATTCTTTCATAGATAAATACTCAAACATGGTCCTTTATTGTTTCATAGATTAATACTCAAACATGATCCTTTCTTTTTTAACAGATAAATACTCAAACATGGTCCTTTATTGTTTCATAGATTAATACTCAAACATGGTCCTTTATTATTTCATAGATAAATACTTAAACATGGTCCTTTATTATTTCATAGATAAATACTTAAACATGGTCCTTTATTATTTCACAGAATAGTACTTAATCATGGTCCTTCATTCTTTCACTGATTAATATTCAAACATAATCCTTTATTATTTCATAGAATAGTGCTTAATCATGGTCCTTCATTCCTTCACTGAGTAATGTTCAAACATGATCCTTTATTCTTTCATAGATAAATACTCAAACATGGTCCTTTATTCTTTCATAGATTAATACTTAAACATAATCCTTTGTTCTTTCACGGATTAATACTTAAGCATGGTTCTTTATTATTTTATAGATAAATCAATAAACATTATCCTTTATTCATTCATAGATAAATACTCAAACATGGTCCTTTATTATTTCATAGAATAGTGCTTAATCATGGTCCTTCATTCCTTCACTGATTAATGTTCAAACATGATCCTTTATTCTTTCATAGCTTAATACTCAAACATGATTTTTTATTCTTTCATAGATAAATACTCAAACATGATTCTTTATTCTTTCATAGATAAATACTCAAACATGGTCCTTTATTATTTCATAGATAAATACATAAACATGATATTTTATTCATTCATAGATAAATACTCAAACATGGTCCTTTATTATTTCATAGATAAATACATAAACATGATCCTTTATTCATTCATAGATAAATACTCAAACATGGTCCTTTATTATTTCATAGAATAGTGCTTAATCATGATCCTTCATTCCTTCACTGATTGATGTTCATACATGATCCTCCATTCCTTCACTGATTAATGTTCATACATGATCCTTCATTCTTTCATAGATAAGTACTTAAACATGATCCTTTATTCTTTCAAGATAAATACTTAAACATGGTCCTTTGTTATTTCATAGAATAGTGCTTAATCATGGTCCTACATTCATTCACTGATTAATGTTCAAACATGATCCTTCATTTTTTCATAGATAAATACTCAAACATTGTCCTTTATTATTTCATAGAATAGTACTTAATTGCGGTCCTTCATTTCTTCACTGATTAATGTTCAATCATAATCCTTTATTATTTCATAGATTAATAATTAAACATAATCCTTTATTCTTTCATAAATAAATACTCAAACATGATTCTTTATTATTTCATAGAATAGTACTTAATCATGGTCCTTCATTCTTTCACTGATTAATATTCAAACATGATCCTTTATTCATTCATAGATAAATACTCAAACATGAACCTTCATTCTTTCATAGATAAATACTTAAACATGATCCCTTATTCATTCATAGATAAATACTCACACATTGTCCTTTATTATTTTATAAAATACATTGGTCCTGATTAATATTCAATTATTATTTTATAAAATATTGCTTAATCGTGGTTCCTCATTCCTTTACTGATTAATATTCAATCATAATCCTTTATTCTTTCGTAGATTAATACTTAAACATAATCCTTTGTTCTTTCACAGATTAAACAATACTTTCAAGATTAATACTCAAACATGGTCCTTTATTATTTTATAGATAAATACATAAACATGATCCTTTATTCATTCATAGATAAATACTCAAACATGGTCCTTTATTATTTCATAGAATAGTGCTTAATCATGATCCTTCATTCCTTCACTGATTAATGTTCATACATGATCCTTCATTCTTTCATAGATAAGTACTTAAACATGATCCTTTATTCTTTCAAGATAAATACTCAAACATGGTCCTTTATTATTTCATAGATAAATACATAAACATGATCCTTTATTCATTCATAGATAAATACTCAAACATTGTCCTTTATTATTTCATAACATAGCACTTAATCGTGGTCCTTCATTTCGTCACTGATTAATGTTCAATCATAATCCTTTATTATTTCATAAATTAAAACTCAAACATGATCCTTTATTCTTTTGTAGACTGATGTTCAAATGTAGTATTTTATTCTTTCATAGGCTAATCTTCCAACATGGTCATTTATTCTTTCTTAGATTAGTGTTCAAACATGGTGCTTAGTACTTTTCTTCTGGCACCTAGTTTTCTACCTGACTGAAGTATTTACATATATTTTTTAAAAATGTATTTAAGTAAATAAATTTCAAAGTCACGTATTTTAATATATATAATTAACCTTGATATAGAGATTTAATAATTAGCGGAATTGATTTAAACTACCAATAACCACACCTGTCCTTACAGCCTTGTCTTTTTCGTTCCACCTAGAGGTGAAATTTCTACACCTCTCTTTCCTTTCTTGTCCTTGCTATTTTATTATTGTAACTCTTTTTTTTCACTTCTTTATTAATTTATTCGTCTCTATTACCACTAACCAACCTGTCCTTAGGTTTGGGCCCGGCATGGCCAAGTGTGATAAGGCGTTCGACTCGTAATCCGAGGGTCGCGGGTTCGAATCCCGGTCGCACCAAACATGCTCGCCCTCCCCAGCCGTAGGAGCGTTATAATATCACGGTCAATCCCACTATTCGTTGGTAAAAGAGTAGCCCAAGAATTGGCGGTGGGTGGTGATGACTAGCTGCCTTCCCTCTAGTGTTACACTGCTAAATTAGGGACGGGTAGCGCAGATAGCCCTCGAGTAGCTTTGAGCGAAATTAAAAAAAAAAAAAAATTTTTAGGTTTATGGCTAGTTGGTGATTCTTTCTCGATTTTTTTGTATTTCATATAAATAATTCTAATACTTTATTCAGTTGGCTATAAAGATATCATTACTAAAGTAATACACATGTACTAAACCAATTATTCTAAACCTCTGAATAAAGCTGTTACTATCATACATTTATTTACACAGATACAGATAACATATCACATATAATTACAGATAAAATAGCATAAACATGTATACATAAACAAATACAGAGGTATATAGACACAGATAAACTAATATCCATCTTTTAGTGACTGAACTTTATATCTACAGGTTTACAACAATTAAAATTGGGTTTCCTTGCTCGTGGTGTGCGCATCACAAAAATGCCATTACCTAGCTTTGTGTTTAACTACAAATAAATATACTAATATCCACATATGCAGATGAACTAACATCCACACACAAAGAAAACTGATGTAGCCAGATAAGGATAAATTGACATACACAATAGAAATAAACTATCATAGACAGATGCGGATAAACTGAAATACACAGCAATAATCTTATATTTGCGGATACAGAAATACAGGTAAAGTAACATATGAAATGCATATAAACCAACAAACACAGATATGTACAAAATTCAGGTAAGCTAAAACAGTGTTACACATAAAATAACATATAAATGTAAGCCAATGTAATACACACGAACGTACAACAACGCAGATAAGCTTGTACAAAGATGTATGTAAATTAACATACAAGCATGAAAATAAACTTGTAGATATGGATAACATAATAGAACTTTGTAGAATGGACGGCAACTGTCAGTTGTGGAGACGAAAGGCAGAAGACTTTCGAAACGTCAATCTCTACACTTGTGTCTTCACAACAGGCAGTCGCCGTCCATTCTACAAAGTTTCATCATGAATACTCTGCCTAAACAATCTATCAAGAATGGATAATGTAACATGAGATTATGTTAAAATAGAGGTCTGTAGTTGTTGTTTTTTGAATTTAGCACAAAGCTACACAATGGGCTATCTGTGCTCTGCCCACCACGGGTATCGAAACCCAGTTTTTAGCGTTGTAAGTTCACAGACATACCGCTGAGCCGCTGGGGGGCTAGAGGGCTGTAGATTGTTCGTTCATACTTTCCAAAGTCACATTTGCGATTTTTATTCACATGTTTCCTTACTACAGAAATATTTAGAATGTCATTACTTTGTTTCTTTTTATTTGAATATAAAGAATAAGGTTTAAAATTAGGAAATCGCTACATATGTAAAGTATACTTGAGTTACTGTTTTAACAGTTTTATTGGATATGATATACAAAATTCTTTGATTCCAAACAACTCTGGCAACCTTTAAGTGTTAACGTGTCTTTGTAGTTTTAGAGGAACGTTGCAAATTATTGCTTTGTCTAGAAATAAATGTCGGAATTCTCACGATGATATTTAGAAGCTGAATATTGAGTAATCTATCGTTAGTTGGTTGGTTTGATCCAACATTTGTCTCTTACAAGGTGTCTTAGTTGTCTGCTGTTTCAATTCTGCTTAGAGTAAGTTTCGCAACCCCAAAACAGCGTGGTCTGATTTTCCTCTACGACTTCAAACTTGGACAAAAAGCTACCGAAAACTACACGGAACATCAACCAAGCATTCGGCCATTGATCTGTTACTGAACATAAAGCTCAGAGTTAGTTCCAAAGTCTTCGACATGGAGATGAAAGTCTTGAAGACCACGAGGGTCGTGGAAGGAAGCCACCCCTAGATGAAAACACATTAAGGGAAGCAGTTGAAACAGACCCTCGCAATACGTGAGCTTGCAGAAAAGCTAGGCACGAGCAAATAAAATATTTCCACTCACCTGAGTGCTATTCGAAAGAAGAAAAAACGTTAAATAAGTGGGTTCCGCATAAGCTGACTGAAGATCAATAAAATCGACGTTATGAGACCTGTCAAGGATGACGCTCCAAATATTCAACGAAATTAGAATCGAGGTTCTACTTCATCCACCTTATTTTCCAGACCTTTCTCTTAGAGTGTTTATTTTTATTTTATTTGAAGCACTTTGACAACTTTATGAACAATAAACGCTTTCAAAACCAGACAGCTGCAAAAGAAGCTTTCAGGCAGCTCATTGGCCATAGAAACTCTAATTTCTACAGCAGGGGCATAAACAGCATCGTTACATGTTGGCAAAAGTGTGTTGAAGCAAATGGTGCTTACTTTGATTAAAGCATGTTTTACAACACTGATTTATACTTTTCCAAACTTTGCAGTTCAGAAACAACATTTATTTCTAGACAACCTAATATGTTATTGTACTCAAATTGTCAAACATATCCTACTATACTATTCCCTATGAAACTAAAATATTACATATATCTAACCAACAGCTTTATCGCCATGTTTCAGTGTATTATTTCCTCCTAATGTGCTAGAGGGCGCCAATAAGCAATCTGTAACTCTTCGCTTGTGACAGCAGAGAAGTTTATCTGAAAACTTCACTATTTGGAACCAGCAGTCTACGCTGACTTCTCGTTTCATTGTATCAGACCAACTGACGTTAGATTCATAAAGATAAAATCAATGACAAAAGTGAAGAAAACTGTAAGCTTTGATAAATCTCAACTTGACTCTGTAATTATATTTAGGTAAGTGATTTTAATGATACTTACTTTATGGTGATACTAATTAAAATTAATATGATTTATTAATTAAAGTTGACATTTTTTGTTATCATCATTTTCATACCGTTGTTAAAATCAAATTTAAAATCAGTGTCTCTTGTGATTTTATGTCTATTCCGTAAAGAACGTGAAATTTCGTGCAATTAGTCCTATATTTCAAATAACAGTGCTTAATAGATATCCATAAGGAATCTAAATAATTTACGCACCGAAAAACCAACCCATCGAATTCCTACGCGAGAAACCGATTCAAAGTATTGTTTACGATATGTTATGTTCATATACACTAATAATACGCAAATAAGTCGTAAACATTTCCGGTAAAATAATCCGAACATTTCTAAAACAGCGAAGTTTTGTCTACTACATCGCTACAAGGTGCTTTAGCTTGCTTGACTATTATGTGGGTATCCGCTTTCGATATTCTGATAAAAATATGTACATATTTTATGTATTATATTGCAGTTAAAATATAACTAGAAAACATATTATGCACGAATTTAAATATCTTTTTAACCCAATTAAAACCAATTACTATATGGATAGATTATAAAACGATTTTCAATAATTCCTTTGGTTGGAAAATTTAGATAGATTCTTTCAGCTATACGGATCACAATCCAACTAATATCACTTTGCTTGTTGGTTTACCTTTTATTGGAGCCCAGCATGGCCAGGTGGTTAAGGTGCTCGACTCGTAATCCAAGGATCGCGGGTTCGAATCTCCGTTACCCTAAACATGCTCGCCCTTTCAGCCGTGGGGGCGTTATAATGTGACGGTCAATCTCACTATTCATTGGTAAAAGAATAGCCCAAGAGTTGGCGGTGGGTGGTGATAACTAGCTGCCTTCCCTCTAGTCTTACACTACTAAATTAGGGACGGATAGCGCAGATAGTTCTCGTGTAGCTTTGTGCGAAATTGGAAACAAACCAAACCAAAATCTTTTATTGTAACATTTATTTTGTTTTTGATACTTTTTACAGTAATGATCTCTACTTTAATCTTTCCTATAGTAATTTTTTTGTATCAGTAACAACGTTTATATGTACTAAAACTCTTGAGCAAGAAGTCTAGTGGAACTAAATCATTGAACTAATATCAGTTTACATTTTAGTTGTAGACGAACTAAAAGCAAACTAAGTTGTCGGGTTGTTGGTGATGAGCAACATAAGACTGCCAGTGGAGATAGGCTATCTGTGCTCCGCTCATGGCGAGTATTGAAACCAGATTTTAAGAATTGTAACACTTATACTTACCGTTGGGGAGTAGGGGTGGGCCCATCAGTTCTCAACTATATTTTTAAACTAATTTCTTCTGGGGTAACGTATATAATATACGCAAAAATTAGTGAATTAATTTCCTATTTCCTTTCTTTTGTCAGTTCTTCAGTTCTAGTTAGCTTTGAAACAGCTAAAATTAGTACTGAATATTTGGACTCTATTGATACTTTAAATTATAAAGGTAGTGAAAACACTCTCAAGAGAGCTGAAGTAAATAGTGTGATAACGTGTTTTTTTCCACAACAGAATAACAAACAAAACTTTCTACTGTATTTATTAGCTCAGTATGTTTCTTTCAGGAAAATTATTTCCAACATGTGAAAACATTTGTATGAGTTATTCTTCTTTTATTTTATAATTTTTGCGCCAAACTACAAAATAACTATCTACGTATAGTCGTTTCTAGCTTTAAACTAGAGGGCAGAGTGAACAGCGGCTATCTTCTGCTGTTGTCTGGTCGAATAGTCGGATTTAACCCTCATTCTTTCAGCCAAGCAACGGCACGAATGTGAGGATCGCAGTTTTATGGCAACTGGACACAAGCCACGAGAAGTCAGATTCTCAGTCCTGGAGCGCTAATTTAGTATGGAAGAATAAACGTCATTCTCGAGGCCAACAAGAAAGGGCAATTTATTTTATCAGTTTGTAAGCCTTGTGAGCAATCTCATTAAAGTTTTCTGTAAGATGTTTTGGTTACACTGCGTGTTTCATGTGATAATCACTACTACGAAAGAAAGTTGGAACTGGATTAGACTTGTGCTCAAGCCGATCTTTAGGATTTATTCCCTTAAACATTTCTAAGCAACGATCACTGATGTAGGAACAGGCTACCTTGACCATAATCTAAATGTCGACCGAAGAGAATCCTCAACTTCACAATAGGTGACATTTGTTTCTTAAGATGCTGTTAATGAATATGTTTGGTCCTTACTCAAGTATATTCTAAGACATTTCGAAGAATTGTGTATGTTTTTTTTATAGCAAAGCCACATCGGGCTATCTGCTAAGCCCACCGAGGGGAATCAAACCCCTGATTTTAGATTTCGAAGAAGCTTCGCGACCTGATAATTTATATTACCTGACACATAGGTGTCTTTAGTGGCTTATTAGTGTCTTTATCTCTGATTTTAAAAATATTTTAAATACATGTTTATGAACTTCCTACAAAATTAGTGAACACTCGTTATAAACTTAAGTATCAAAACACACGACCAACTACAGGAGTTTAGCGACCTTCCACTTTCTATAGTTAATTCAGAGTGTGATAATTCATGCTGCTACATATTTTCCAATGGTGTGGTCTATTGAGCCCTTACTTTACATATCTAATGTAAAGGTAAAGTAATTTATAATTTTGATTGAATTTTTCCATTTTTTTTTCTTCGCGCCAAAAGTACGGAAACTTTATTTGATAGAAAATGTACAATTTTTGAATTCTTTTCAAATCTCTTACTCTGATAGACCTTTACAACCTTCAATTAAGTGTTTGTTTGTTTGTTTTTGAATGTCACACAAAGCTACTCGAGGGATATCTGTGCTAGCCGTCCCTAATTTAGCAGTGTAAGACTAGAGGGAAGGCAGCTAGTCATCACCACCCACCGCCAACTGTTGGGTTACTCTTTTATCAACGAATAGTGAGATTAACCGTCACATAATAACGCCCCCACGGATGAAACGACGAGCATGTTCGGTGCGACCGGGATTCGAACCCGCGACCCTCGGATTACGAGTCGAACGCCTTAAACACCTGGCCATGCCGGGTCCTCGG
Source organism: Tachypleus tridentatus (assembly GCF_004210375.1). Lineage (NCBI taxonomy): Eukaryota > Metazoa > Arthropoda > Merostomata > Xiphosura > Limulidae > Tachypleus > Tachypleus tridentatus. The sequence goes on from NC_134836.1 coordinate 30,314,313, forward strand.
AGGAGAGAATCATATAATCGATACACTTAACGTGTGTGTGTTTTTCTTACAGCAAAGCAACATCGGACTATCTGCTGAGCCCACTGGTATACTTAAATGAATTTGTTTGTTGTTAAACGCAAATTTATACATTTAACTAGATATGCTTTGCAAAATCGTGAGTGTTAAACCCGACATATAGAGTTATAAGATCCTAGATTTACCGTTGAGCCACCAGGGGTTTCATAGAATCTCGTGATCTGGAGTGTGTGGGCCATACAAATGTGTAGGCGTTGTACATATATAACCAGTTTCTACATTCTTTAGTATTTTTTGATATCATATCTATATAAATATAGATCTAATCAACATCCGTGAGTTTTGAAATTTGCGTGTTCCTTGGTGCGTTTTTTTTTTTTTTTTAAACAATTACATATAAGGGAAGCGACTTTTCAAGTCCTAACATAACCTGTCGTTAATTATGAAGTTACATAGCTTCAGTCCGTGGGACAGATACTCCAGTTAGTTATTAATATATAAATACAATTATTTTATACATTTTTACTTAGTATCGATAACAATTGATTCAAATTATCCTAAATCTCATGGAAAGCAAGACAAGACATTAACTTCTGAAAGCCCGTTCATTTGTCTGTGGTTTCACTAGATAATAGATAGGGTGAGTGGGAATCTGTTGTTTCACTAGATAGTAGACAGGGACAGTGGGAATCTGGTTAATCCATTCGGTTAATCTGGCAGGCCAGTCGTATTAAGAACCTAAAGACACTCAAATGTAATATTTTCAAATTTAAGCCCTAAACATTTGAAAAACGAAGAGTGCTTTAAGACTTTTCGATGATTCTTCTTAAGTTTCGGTTTCAGTACTGTTACGTATTATATTTTATTTCCGATTAGTTTCCGACTTGTTATGTTACGTACATTACGTATTATTATTTCAAATAACCGGAATTTTAATTTGAGCTTAATACTTAATTAAATATTAATATGTATTAAATTTATGTTATTTGTCAACAAAACTGATGAAAATGATTTCTTTTTTTTAGCACAAATATATTTTAATCCACAAACAGAAACAATACAAATACAGTTATTACTAAGTTATTACAAATGATGGTTTATATACAAGAGGGCCAGGCATGGCCAGATGGTTAAGGCACTTGTAATCCGAGGGTTGCGGGTTCGAATCCCCTTCACACCAAACATGCTCTCTTATTCAACCGTCGGGGCGTTATAACGTGAAGGTCAATCCTACTATTCGTTGGTAAAAGAGTAGCCCAAGAGTTGGCGGTGGGTGGTGATGACTAGCTGCCTTTCCTCTAGTCTTACGCTGCTAAATTAGGGACAACTAGCGCAGATAGCCTTCGTGTAGCTTTGCATAAAATTCAAAACAAACAAACAATTATATACAAGAGTTTTAATAGTATCAACTAAAAATATTGGCTTGAATTATTATACGATAGATATGATTAATGTTTTGACTTGCTTTGCGTGAAATTTACGATAAGTTTAATGAATTTTTTTAATATTTTGTGGCAATATATACGAAATGAAATAACAAAAAGTAGCAAAGTAATTGACATTTAAATTATAGGAGCTACACAGAAAGTATGCGTTCGCTTACGACTTCACCGAACCACATCACGTCATTTCCTGTCAAACTTTTAGCAAAGATTAATAACAAATTACCATCTCTATCCCAGTCTAGGAAAGATATAATAATAATAAGACAACAGTAATACTGGCGTCATTTAGTTTGTAGTATATTAAAGAATACTTGGCTAAATCTGTTTTGTAAAAAACAAAAGAACCAATTATTAACATTATTATTCGTGTATGTGACCTACACTTATTTTATAGTACAGCTATTGTAAATATGTTTCAGGTAGGGATATCAACCAGGGCAGCAATGAATGAGCAGGCCAACAGACTAAGGTCATTCAAATATCCAGTTTGAATTTTCATTACGACCACTTGGGTTTCACATTTTATAGCAAGTTCTACATATAAACCAACTAGTTCGGAGAGTATATTTTCCTGGTGAGTTAGACTCTTATCTTTTAATTCAAATATCATCCAATGTTATTAAGATTACTAAACCTTAAGGTGCATGATAAGCCAAATAAATAAGAAGAATTATCAACTAATTTCTAATCTTTCAAATCGTTCAATATATTGCACAAATGTTTCAACCAATAATATACATAAATAGAAATGGATATAGTTGTTTGTTTGTGTTTTTTACTTTCGCACAAAGCTACACGAGAGCTATCTGTGCTAGCCGTCCCTAACTTGAGCTACTCTTTTACCAACGAATTGTAGGATTGATCGTTACATTATAGCGCTCCACGGCTGAAGGGATGAGCATGTCTGGTGGGAATTCGAACCCGCAACCCTCAGATTGCGACTAGAGCGCCCTAACCATCTGGCCATGGCGGGTCCAGTTATAGTTGTGATTTTAGATGCATAGTTTCATGCCACTTTAAGACATCAAGTGGAATGATTATTAACATATAAATATTTTCTTACAACCAAGAATAAATATTATTTCTTTGTTCTTCCATGCGAACGAAAACTAGAAATGGAAATACTGGTAATTCATTTGATTTAAGTTTTCAGTTTATAATTTGAATAAAGTTGAGCTTCAGTGTGGACCAATGGATATCGTATAATGTGGGGAGTATCGAGATACTATTCTATGATTGGTTGATCTAGCTAAATATAAGCTCAATACGTTATAGTATTGGTTGATTGTAATATCAGTAAGAGTATATCTCTCTGTTTGGTTAACTCATTTTGTTCAAGCAGTTTTTACAAATATAATAATAAGTCTTGTTTCTTGAGTTGTTTTTATTTCCGATAGTCTCACTGCTGCAGCGTCCCCTTTGTTTGTAGCATTTAAGTCTAAAACATTTTAGTGCTTTTCAAAATGTATTTATTTATTACTAATGCTGCTTCTGAAAATAGTTTGATTCAGTATTTTTTTAAATATTTCATAATAGCAATTAACTTTGTCTCAGCAGAAGCCTTTTTCGTCGTCTTAGTTTTTTGAATATCATATGTTATAGATCTCTAATGTTTTACCCAATTAACTATTGTAACATTATAGAGTGTATTTATTTTCTGATAGAAAATATGAGGGACATTCGTTATTTGATAAATAAGATAAGGAAAATTTTTGCGAATAGTGCTACCTACGTGACTGGTCGTTCCCATTCAAACATAGAGAAGGTAGTAATTATACGAACATATGAACGAAAGAAAAGAAGAATAGAACCATTCGTGGCTAAAGAATGGAACTTGAGCTATTTAAACAAAACAAGGGAAAAGTTGGAATTAGTTGTCGAACATATAGCAGGTGTCGTTGCCAATTCTAAATGAATGCACTAAATAACACAGTAGAAAAGTTTAAATCTTTAACACAAGTTTATCATAAAGATTTTAATTAAACTAGTTGATATTTCTTACCTGAACGGTAGGTGGGCTAAATGGTAAGACAGGCGATTCAAAAATTCAGACGTAAATATATTTTAATAAATCGTATATGAGAGAAAGAGAGACAGCAATCACTCAGCAGCACTCGCCGCCTACGCGTTTCCTGAAACGAAATAAAAGAATCAACTGATACTACTGTAGCTTACACTTTAGACCTTCCGATACAAAATCCATCACTCCAATCACTAGGCCACGGTTGGTATTTCTAATTAAATAATATAAATATAGTATTAATTTATTTTACTTTGTATAAAAACATGTACAGTTATTTCTTTATTGCTCTTAATTAACAAGCTCGTTGTTTATAATGCAAAAATTCTCTCTTTAACTTACACATTTGTATTGATTGCCTTATCTACAATAAAGTAAATATAAACAAAACATATTTTGTGTCACCTTAGACGTATGTTATTGTATGACTGCACATCATACACTTATCATTTGATATAATATAAAATGCATCCTTACTTCGTACAAGGCATAGTCTCAAAGTAGCACCAGTTGGTCAAAAATTGTTTTGTAAAAAAAAAAAAAAAAAAAAATATAGATGACCAATCATAACAAAACAACAACTTGATTACCTCAGTATTTGATTCCATCATTATCTCCACGATTAAAATAAAGATTATTTAAACTAATCACCGCGTCCTTTACCCACATGGACATAATCGGGTGGGTTTCCTATTATAACCCACTAGCGTTTCTATACGTATAGGGATTGTGAAATGAAGAAATGAGCTTGTTATTCAGGTGTACATACACTTCAGAAAATAGAAAATCAAGGAACAGAATGACGGGAGCAGCCCTGTCTTCATCTTCTTTACGTACACCTGATTACTTTTGTTTATCTTCGCCTTCGCATGTAGATACGTTTGTGCTAGTCTTTGTATTCATTTCCAGATCCTGATATAGAAAATTCGATAGATACACTGATGTTAGAGGATAATATTTTGTCCATTGACCCGCTTTAATTCCCATTTATCTAGGAGAAAGAGAAAATAAATTTAGCTCAGACTTTGTACACCAACAAGACTATTCATAAGGTAGAAGGAACATAATTACTTGTGAAAAAAAATCGGGGTTCAGTGTTCTCTGTTTCTTGGTATTAGAGTTTCTGAATGTCGGACCGTTGCATTTCTTTATTTTATTAGGTGGCCCCGCATGGCCGGATGGTTAAGGCGCTCGCCTCGTAATCCGAGGGTCACGGGTTCGAATTCCCGTCACATCAAACATATTAGCCCTTTCAGCCTTGGAGCTTTATGATGAGACGATCAATCCTACTATTCGGTGGCAAAGGAATAGCCCAAGAGTCGGCGGTGGGTGATGATGACTAGTTGCCTTACCTGTAGTTTTACACTGCTAACTTATGGACGGCTAGCGCAGATAGCCTTTGTGTAGCTTTGCGCGAAATTCAAAACAAACCAAACCTTTATTAAGTAGAACAACCTGTGTCAGCTATTAATCCCCTTTTTTATATGTTGCTTTTCACCATCAACAAACAGTTTCCTTTGTACGACAAATGATGCTACATTTGTGTGTTTTCCTAATGCCAATGTGTCCCCCGCTGGGACAGCGGTAAGTCTTCAGATTTACAACGCTGAAATTAGTGGTTCGATTCACCTCGGTGGACATAGCAGATAGCCTGATGTGACTTTGCAATAAGAAACATACCTAATGCTTTTGCTTCCTTTTTCAGAAAGAGAATGACTGAATAAAATAAGTTCCTAACACTTCTCCCAAACTGTGATCTTACTGCCATTCGGTACCTGCAAATATGGTTTTTTCCCACTTTATAACTATAATATATTTTATAAACCACGTATGACATATAGTAAAGTATTCTTATAACGATGACAGAAGTGAAACATAATGATGAGTTTCCTGTGTTCATGTGGTATTTTCTGAATGATGTCATGTCATCACAATAGCCTTGAAACTATATAAACCAACGCCCCAAGAGACAAGAAGATTATTATAGGCCTGGGAAGCAACAATTGTGATTAACAACAACTATTCGGAAAACTACAGAAGTTAACCAGAAACATTTAGAGATTTCGAATATTACAAACCGTTTACTTTCAGTGAATTACTTTGGACGTTATTATTTTTACGAATACATTAAATAGTTTCACCACGAAAAATCATCTTGTAAGAGTATGAGGCTAAACAAGGATAGAGCTAGGTAGCATTCCAGTCAAGAGAAGAATACCTATGTATCAACATAAAAGTAACTCGCGCAGCTAGTGGACCTGGATTGTTGATGAAATATTAAGTTCTAGATCGGAGCGTTATGATGATACGGTCAATCCTATTATTCTTTGGTAAAAGAGTAGCCCAAGAGTTGGCGGTGGGTGGTGATGACTAGTTGTTGACCCTAATTTAGCAGAGGGAAGGCATCTAGTCATCACCACCCACCGCCAACTCTTGGGCTACTCTTTTACCAATGAATAGTAGGATTGACCGTCTCATCATAACGCTTTAAGGCTGAAAGGGCTAATATGTTTGGTGTGACAGGGATTCAAACCAACGACCCTCAGATTACGATGCGAGTGCCTTAATCACATAGCCATGGTGGGCTCAGAATTGTCAATAAGTTTATAAAACTCTTGTATATAAATCGTCATTTGTAGTAGCTATTAGTAATATCTTTTATTATAAATTATACTTTTTTGTTTGTTTATATGTTAACATATATTTATGTTAAAAAAAAACACATAAATTTGATACATATTAATATTTAATGAACTTCTTAGTTCAAATTCAAATTTCCGGTTAAGTAAAATAGTAACACGTTAACATACATAACATAATAAAACGGAAGGAAACTCGTACGAGATGTATTATAATATGTAACACTATATAGTGTCTCTAGAGAAGAGGCGATGACTGTTCTACCGTGTGGCTTTCTAGTCTTTTTAGAACAGTCATTAGCGAAGGCCTACTAGACCCATGAGAAAGGTTGGTATGACACAACTCTAAGATGAAAAGAAGAAATATACTGTAGCGACACTTACCACAAAAAGTGTTAAACCTAACGTTGCATACTATCAGTAAACATACATTTGTGTTTTGTTTTTATGTTATTATTGTGAAAGTGCTCTTGAACAAAACAAGTAAAATTATTACCAGCTACAGTTGTGCATGACATATGTTAATAACCAAACTCTCTAAAACAGGCGTAATCAACAAGTATCTTGATGTTTCATGTGAAACATCATTTCAAATAATCCTTTGCCATGGGATTTAACTGAAATTAATGCTTGGGATTTTAAGGTATTCGTCATATTTAAGCTTTGAGTAAAAAAAATAAAAGTTTATAAAATAACTTTGAACATGGTATCACATTTTATACACGCAGTCAAGTAAAAAAAAAAAAAAGCAAGCCGAATAAAGTAATGTAATCAACATAAAGATATACTAAACAGAAGTAAGTTTAAGGCAAACATTCATTTTTAAACAAATCAACTTAAAACAATGTAGACTAGCAAACTTGCAAGTTAAAATGTTCCTAACCCTTCTTTTTGTTTTATCTGTGGTTTAAATGATGCAGTAAGTACAGTTTTGCTTTCGGTTAATTGAACTGTAACATCTCGCTATAAATACAATCCATTATTTGTGTGTGTCAGCATCCATTAGCCAGTGATGGCTTGCTCGATTGCCATACTTTTTAGTAATTGAAAAATGCCAGATAGCGTAAATACTAGCGTAAATAGTATAAAGTAGAATTTAATGTAGCCGTATGGAATACAATAAAGAAAGATAAAACGTTACTTCAAAAGAAATGACCGTGTTGTGTTAACGTTCTGCAGTAAACATGTTATTTCGTATAAAGATCGTTCGATTTCGTCTCCAGGACGAGTTTTTTTTTCATTGAGTTATTTTTCTCTGATGACGTTAGTTTTGTGACGATGATGTAAGAATTTATGAGTGTAGTTTTCATTAGGCACCATTTTTATATCCTGAAGATTTACCTGTTTTGTCTTATAACATAAAACTGGTGTGCACTCTTTTAACATATATCATAATGTGTGCACTTATTTATCGTATAACATAAAGTAGAGTGCAAAAATTTATTGTTACACTCTGAATGGTATGAAAAAAAATCGTAAAGCAGTTTGTTAAAAATTTACTCCTCAGAGATTTTCATACATTTAAGTAAAAGGTTTGCCAATATTTTATTACATTGGACACGTACGTCCTCAAAACAATACAATCTTACTTTACTAACTGTTAACTACTATTGTTTCAATTGTGTTCATTACTGAGACGGAAGATAAATCGCAATGTACGCCACAGTGTTTAAATCCTACCTGATTAATTGTTGAAACCGTGGTTAGGAAGGTAAGACGTAGAGCATAGATACATTGTGATCATTTTGTGTGTGTGTATGTTACTTAGACTGCTAAAAAAATACATTAATGCGTAATTGGTACATTTAGCCCACATAATAGATTTTCTACACATATTTCTTACTGAACGTATAAAGATCATGACAAACTGTCGGCCTGGCATGGCCAGGTGGGATAATCTTTTGGTCAATCCCACTATTCGTTGGTAAAATAGTAGCCCAAGAGTTGGTGGTGGGTGGTGATGACTAGCTGTCTTCCATCTAGTCTTACATTGCAAAATTAGGGATGGCTAGCGGAGATAGCCCTAGTGTAGCTTTGCGCGAAGTTAAAAAAAACAAAAAAACAAACCCTATAGTTTTGCTGCTTAAATTAGCCTACTTTCATCCGAATCACACAAAAAAAATTAAAAACAGTCCACCTTTACTTTTAAGTGAAGTTGTACTACAGATTTTCAGACCGATAGCTCACGTGACTTTTTGCGTATGCGTGCGCAAAAAGTTTGGTCTACATTTAACGGTTTTTGTTGAATAAATTTTGCTCATGTAGTTTATATTTAAGCCAACTTACCACTTAATTGAGGTTCGGCATAGCCAAATGTGTTAAGGCGTGCGACTCGTAATCTGAGGGTTGCGGGTTCGCATCCCCGTCGCGCCAAACATTAAAACAAACTCTCCTGTGTTACATAACTAATCAGCATGAAGACAGAAATCATCAATTATCAATCAAACAATTAGTGATAATTTATGTTAGTACTGTTACTGAGAATAGCTTAAGGTGACGTAATTTTGAACAACAGAACTAACAAAATTAGATAAATCAGAGACTCGCAGGATTAACATGTCAGATTTATTTCAGTTTCGTTTTCTGCACTCATGCTTTTCTTCTCTCTGTTTGGATAAACAATAGAAATCACTGGATCCTCTTTTAATTTTGAGTTTTAGAGAAATTTGATTGATTTTTCCAACAAATTTATGAAACATGTTTAATTTCCCCAAACAATAAAGTTATCATTAAAAATATTATATATACATGGAGAATAAACAGCACTACTGCCACCAGTTCAATCTCCTACAAGTAGAATAAAAAAAAAGCAAATAACGTGAACATTTTTGAAAGGCAAAAAAGCCGCTACTATTATCAACGTTAAGGTTTAAACTGGCTTACTTTGTATTGCCTACTGATAAAGAAGAGATTCTGGTCACGAAAACGTTACCAATATCCAGTAAACAATTACGAAGATTAACATAGTGTAGTCAGAAGTCAGTAAATGTGGAAAAATATAACTGAGTTGAGCTTTAATCAGTACGAGCCACGCAAACGATGTGAATTGGAAACTATTTTCGTATTCTACGAAAAGCCTCGTCAGAATTTGATATATCAGATATAGTGTGGTTAACTTAGAATCTTTATTTGAATTACAAATAGGGTTTTTAACACTACATACAAACGTTCTCGCTTCATATGCAAACAGGATCAACCTGTCATGGCCTAGTGGTTAGGAAGCTCGGCTCTCTACATAAAGATTGATAGTTGGAATCCCGTGCCTGAACATGTTAGCCCCATTAGCCATGAGACATTTTCATAAGACACAACATTTATTATTCGTCGGTGAAGAGTGGCCTAAAAGGAGGTAGTAAGTGGTGTTGGTTAGATGTCCTATCTATAATTTATTATTTCTAAATTAGGAACGACTAACGCACAAAGACCTCGAGCAGTGGGCCCGACATGGCCAAGTGGTTAGAGATCTCTACTTGCAATTTGAAGGTCGCGGGTTCTAATCCCCATCACACCAAACACACTCGCTCTTTTAGCCGTGGGAGCACTATAATGTGACGGTGAATCCGACTATTTGTTAGTAAAAGAGCAGCCCAAGAGTTGGCGGTGGATGGTGATGACTAGCTGCCTTCCTCCTAGTCTTATCACTGCTAAATTAGGAACAACTAGCGCAGACAATCCTCCTAATTTTAATCAGAAGTCTGGTTTCTTTTATTTTGTTAATGATAGATTTCTTACGAAATTCAAAAATAAGAATAATTAATTTTAAAACCAAACACACACTGAGTTAAATATGAAAACAAATTAAACGTAATTTAACACTTTTATGATATCTATAAAGCCTAGCCGGTTAATTCTTGTTACGCATACAAATAGTGTTCAATATGAAGCATCTATCCCACCTGATTAGTTTCGACCCCAGAGATTGGTGGTAAGTTCACGGACATACAACGCTAAAATCCGGGGTTTGATTTTCCGCGATAACTTTGTACTAAAAAAAAAGAACAACCAAACGAAAAGCTTGATGTGCAGAGGGTTGCAGCAGTAAACAACTTGTTTGTCTGAAATACCAATTTTTACAAACTGGAAAAAGTACTAGTTGTAAATAGAGAGGCTTCTGTAAAAAAAAGTAACTTTATTTATGGTGTATTAATTGTATTAACTCTTATAAAGAAGTTAACATTTTTCATCATTATTTGTGATGTATTATCTCTAATAATGAAGCAAACATTTTTATCAGTATTGGTGATGTATTAGTTGTATCAGCTCTAATAATGAAGGTAACATATTGCAAAATATACTTACCTCTGTTAACACTATTGTAAATGTTGTATTGAGAAGAGGTTGAACCATTTTCAACTAGAAATGTCAATGACTTAGCTCTTTTACAGAGGTTTTTGCATCTTCCACAAGGGCTCGGCGTGGCCTGGTGGTTAAGGCACTCCACTCGTAATCACAATGTCTCGGATTCGAATCCCCGTCACACCAGACGTGCTCGCCCTTTCAGCCGTGGGGGCGTTAAAATGTGACGGTCATTGCCACTATTTGTTGGTAGAAGAGTATCCCAAGAGTTGGCGGTAGGTGATGATGACTAGTATTAATCAGCTAAATTAGGGACGGATATTGCAGATAGCCCTCTTGTAGCTTTGTGTGACATTCAAACCAAACTTATATTTCACAAACACCATTGTCTACGACCGCCTTATTGATTATACTATTATTGCGACTGTGTATATTTTTGAATTCCCAGTACCCTTCAGGTTCCTCACATCGTTTTGGGTAATTGGTCCCAAATTATTATTTCACTTACATGGTAAGTAGATTCAGGTTATGTGTTCTTTCTCTACCCATTTTTGTGACATGATTCTTATATGTTATGTATCCTTTCTACTTGCAGGTTTATTTTTCATTGTTGTTACCCTAGAGACATTACCAGACAGAGTGATTTGCACTGTTTGTCCAAAGACCACTTTCTCATTCTCTCTCTATGACCTCGGACCAGTTCTTCTTACCCAACAGTCTGTCAGATTGGAAAGGGACTCAGTTTTTCTCTTCAATTCATCTGCTTTCTCTTTCTCTCAATGTCTTAACAAATTTTGATCTTCATCAGGTTCAGTGAGGGTCTTGAAAATTTTTTTGCCTGTTCTTATACCTTCAGAGATACTAAATAACTATTTTTATTCTGGACTTTCTTTGAAAACAAAGTATCTTATGGGAGTTACATTTTATCAGATTTCCATTTTTTATGCCCTTAGCAACTCAGTCAAATTGCCCACTGGAAGTCATTATGTAGACAGGTATGTGAACTTCTTATTATGCCTTTATCTCGCATTATTTGCCTGATCTGGCAGTCTCTTCACCTGAATATTTCTGCCTACCCCCAATAGCTATCTTAACCATTTTTGCTATGTTATCCAGAGGGGAGAATATATTTATTTTTTACCTTTCGGGATCCTTCACCTTGTTTTCACAAGATCTCGCTCTGCCGAGTGTAGCCCAAAAAGATGTTCTTTTACCAAACCAATTCTGCACTACCAACTATTATTTTACTGTAATTACTACCGAATGCAAGAGGCTCTGTAGAAATGAGATTTTTTGTAAGACCACCTAGGAGTTCTTTAGGTGATGCGGGATTACTTCTCGTAGACTATCACGAGTAAGGTTAATCGGATTGAATATATTATGGTCAGTTTGCTCTCAAAATTTAAGGAACTTAGTTCACCTATTGCACTTTTTCCAGAGCACAGTTTCTTAGGATTCCCCAGTGCACATTATCCACCCTCTAGATTCTACTAGTGAAGCTATAGAGTTCTGTAGTTGTAATCAGAGGTATTTCCTTAAAAGTGTTAGAGTGCATTCCTCCACTCTCAGAGAAAGGTGTAGTTGGGAGTCCTCCTATTCGGTTCCCTGTATATCGTTTCCTCAGATATTGGTAGGAGCAGTACCAGTCTACGTGGAAGCCTCTTTGTGATGTTATTTCAGATTTGATGTTTGGTTATCTGGTTGAAGTGTGCATTGCTCTTCGTTTTTGATCACTATTGGTTCGGTACATTGTTCATGGGAAGAGTCCACCATCTCCCTCGTAATTCCAAACCAGGTGTAGATCTTTGGTTGAACACAGTTTTTCCACGCCCTTCCCATAATTCCAAGGGCAAATGGAATGCTCCTTGCTTACTTGATTGGGGAGTGAGGATGAATGTTCATAATTTCAACCTAATATAGGAATGTTCCTTTGGCTGATGATAGCATACACGATCTCGTTATTTTGAGCCTGTTGTTTACTTTGTCGTCCTGAGTCTGATGATATAGAATGCATCTATGGCTACATTTTGGGATTCGTAACGTTGTGTTCCAATTTTCCTAGCCCTCAACGAGGGATATAAGGAACAAACCCCCTTAATACTAGCCCCGAGTAGTGAAACTTCGGCTATGTGGTTGGGGTGGCCTATAGTGATGATCAGTCATATACAATTCTGCTCTTTATACAGGAACGAGGGTCTGAGTGAAGAGCATACTTGTTCTGGATGTAGTATGGTTCCCCCAACTCAGGCACTGATCTTATCTTGATACACTCATGATCTATGCAGATACTTTCTGTATGGATAATGCTCTCACCGTCCCACCACCTTCTCAATGTGAAATTCTAGCTATATTGCAATTTTGTAAACTAACATTCTCCCAGAACTGTTAGAGCTGTAACAATATCAGTCTCGAAAAAGTGCTAAAACTGTCTGAATGAGGTGCTTCTACACAATACCAGGATAGAGGGCGCATTGTCAGAGGTGAAGAGTATTGCGAGATAATTATCGCCAAGGGCAATCAACTGACTTGGGTATAAAAGACTGGAGCATACGAGCAAAATTAAGACCAATGCTTAGTGCAAAAAAGAAACACCTAAACTCCATATTCATGCTGTATTGTAGCCTACTCGGTGCATAATTCTTTTCGTGAATCTTGGTATACGCACGTTTTACTGACGTCACGTAACTAAATTGCAAATACATGTTTAATTTGGGAAAATGTTAACTTTTAAAATTATTTATGGTGTATTACTTTTATCAGCTATAATAAAGAAACTAGCTTAATTTTTATCATTATTTGTGGAATACTAGTTGTATTTAACTCTAATAGAGAAGCTGACTTACTTTGGCCACAAAAGCCCAACACAAAATCATTTCTGTGGTTGTTCGCGTGCACTACGTTATTCGTAATAAAACCGATGTTGTCACAGAGTGAAAAGAGAGTCGTGTGCTCGTTCTATAAGTGCAGTCACGAAATGTGAATCGAATATAACGAGAATGAAAGATATACTACAACAAAAGTGTGGTTAACAAACCTCGTGTTGCGTAAAGAGTTAATCTTGCTATTAAAGAAAGGAAGGTAAAATAGTGCTAATTAAAATTAGTATTAACTTTATTAAGTGATAACAAAGACATTATTTTAACTATTCCTAAGACGCATAGCTTTTGATTCTTACGGTGAAAGAAATACAAAATGTCCTCTATTTCATGAGTAAATATAATTAAAATTACGAAAAAAAAATATTTTTCTTTCTTATTTTTGAACTTCATGTGTCATACTGAATTGTAGCTTACACAGTGCATTATTCTTCTCGTGATTCATGGCATACGCACGTTTTACTGACGTCACGAAATTACAAATGTTAATGTCAAACGTCCTTTCTATGACGTACATTTATTGTCTTCTGACTGTCTGGAAGACAACATACTACTGTATGGTGGTTCGAGTTGTTACAACAGATAACACCTTCATGCGGCCGTCGGCTTTCCTTCAGAGAAAGTGTTTATCCTTTTCATTTAACTTAATTTTATTTACATTCCAATAAATAATTAAAAACACGAGTTTTCATTGCTAGAATATTTTTATAATATTAAAATAACCTTACACTAATATTTGTAATAAACTGAACGTGAGATCTTAATCTCTGAGTCATATTCATTGGTCCTTCATTCAGAATTAAAGACCTGCATGGCCAGGTGGTTAGGGTGCTCGACCTGCAATCTGAGGGTCGCGGGTTCGAATCCTCGTCACACAAAACATGCTCGCCCTTTCAGCCGTGGGGACGTCATAAAGTTACGGTCAATCCCACTATTCGTTTGTAAAATAATGGCCTAAGAGTTGGCAGTGGGTGCTGATGACTAGATACCTTCCTATAGTCTTACACTGCTAAATTAGAGACGGTTAGCGCAGATAGCCCTCGTGTAGCTTTGCGGGAAATTCAAAACAAATAAACAAACAAACCCTCAAAAATAAAATGTTCATAAAGAATATCTCTAGTTGGAAATCGACGTTTAACAATGAAAATAGCACAGCGACACAACTCTCAAATGTTCGCCTCTGTAACAACAACAGATGATTTGTACATGAATGTTTCGGGCTATACATCTGTTGAATGAAGCCAGTTTCTATTCAGTTGGATATGGGTATTGTTATTACACGAGTCTCAAATATATTTATTGCCGTTGTGCATTTTCTCATCGTCAAATTGTGTATTGAATGTACATTTTTGCTATGTTATCCAGAGGGGAGAATATATTTATTTTTGCCTTTCGGGATTCTTTACCTTGTTTTCACAAAATCTCGCTCTGTCTGGCAACAGAAATAAGGCAACTGAATAACTAGTTAAAGTCACTGATTAAACTCTACAGAGAATAAAAAATTAACACTTTTTGACACAGTGTTTTAATGAATTTAAATATTAAATGTATAGAGAGTGAAAGTTTAAGCCATTAGGCAGAGCTGTTATTTCTCTAGAACAACAGTTCTAAAACTTTGACGTCGTTTCTCTAAATTACGAGAAAAATAGCTTTATCTCAAAAACGATTTGTCAAATTGTGAGAGAAAAAATACAAAAATTAAGTCTTATTTGTCACGGTTGCAAAGGGATATCACTTAGCAAGATATACAAAAATAATATATTTCTCCCTTTCAATTTTTCTGTTATTTTTATACAACTATTCTTGCTTTCCAAACTTAAAACAAAACAGAACAAAACTCACAGCTGGTACCATGGTTTAAGAAACTCAACTGCACCTAGCGTTGGTACTTTTTCATGTTTTTTTTAAATAAATTTATTTTTCTTAATACTTTCTCATACAGAACTTATTCCATAACTAGGCGCATAAGCTGCTTTTATTCGATTTTCGTACGCTGTATAAGTCATACCAAGTTTTATAAAGACTAATCGCCTTATAAAATATTTTGAAAAACATATATGATTTATAGTTACGAAAAAATTATATTTGTCTCCCTTTTGAAAATAGAAATATGTTTTCGGGCCACTTATATCTTATGAGGCCCCAGGTTATAATGAAAATACAAAATAATGGCACATGAAAACAAAATAAGCCAATGATCAGCGGAAAATAAAAATAAAACATAATTTGAATATTTTTTACTTATGATATATTTATTAACATTATTTAGAATTTAATAAATGCTTTTCCTGCTTTTTTTATGTACAACAGCAAACAAACAAACGATTGTCTAAATCTGAGGCCCTTTTTGAGCTTCAGACCCAGACCAAATGGCCCTCCTACCCCATCTAATAAGCCTTATATATTAATGTTACTTATCAAAACTCAAGGTCATCTTCCACCAATATTTTATTTTGAATTTTAAAATAAAAGCTAAATAAAACTTGTTTTCGGGGTTATCGTAGTAAACATTGCATTGTTATTTCAGCGTAAAGCTACTTAATAGGCTAACTTGTTCTCTGTTCACCAAAAGAAACCAAACTCCGGATTGTGCATTATAATTCCATTAAGTTATCGCTAACACACTGGAGGATATATGGACATATTTATATGTATTTGTCAAAGGAGGCCAGAAGTACTGAGCTTTTCTTGAATGTCAACATTTACTAAATCAACGCAAGCTTATATTAGGGTTTCTGTACATTGACAACCTCGGGGATCTAACATCTATTTTAACATTATTGACTCTGAAGCTTACTGCTGAATTATGGGGTGGTGTACGTGTAAAAAAAATTATATAGAAAACACTAAAACTTCCTAAAAGGTAAGATTTTTTCATTAGAAGAATAGTCTTTGAGAATGATACTAGGTCTGGCATGAGTTGGTGATTAGGACGTTCATCTTGTAATCTATAGGCTGCGGGACCGAAATACAGAGTGAATATACACGCAATTTCTGTTATGAGGTATTATAATGGTACAGTCAGTCATTATATCTGTTAATAAATTGTAGCACAAGAGTTAGCGGAAGATGCTGCTGGCCAATTCGCTTCCCTCGGGTCGGCAGTTACAAATTAGGAACGACAGCAGATGTAGCTTGTTACAAATGATGTTAGGATATAAAGAAATACGCAAATTACTTTTTTTGATATTGTGAATATGCGTAATATAGTTTGATACAACAAAGTAAGAAGAATTATTATTTAGGTGGACACATATAAAAAGTGTTATTGGTTTTTTACAATGCTGTAGGAAGGGTAATTAATTTGGGTGCGACATTGTAACAAGTTTTGTTAGTGTAGTACGACAGTGTTAAGATGTTATTAGTTTTGTACAACACCATAACATATTGTGTTGATG
The DNA here is from genome assembly GCF_004210375.1 of Tachypleus tridentatus. Classification (NCBI taxonomy): domain Eukaryota; kingdom Metazoa; phylum Arthropoda; class Merostomata; order Xiphosura; family Limulidae; genus Tachypleus; species Tachypleus tridentatus. The sequence continues at coordinate 30,331,005 of NC_134836.1, forward strand.
ATCGAGAACTGGATAGAGACTGCTGGGAAATACCAGGTGTTGCACATGTTTTTGTCTAACACGACTTAAACGGTATCAGTGGAGTTCGTTTCTTTGGGTGTTTTTTTTTAATGTTTGTACAACTGGGGGACATTTTTTTTCTTACTACAGTGTGTCACAAGACCTGGCTGTATTAGGCTTTCAGAGAATGAGTAAAGAGTGCGAAACAAAGAAATATATAAGAACAATATAAATGATGTAATAGGTTTACTGTTGTAAATTTATGTTAGTGCTTACATTTGTTACAGTGTAGTTTTCTTTGTTGCATGTGACGTATGATGTTCACTTGTAAGTCCCGCCTATTCTCGAAATCTGTAGAATATTGGAGAGTAGGAATCAACAATACTTGTTTTACGAAAATTCTGGCGTGTTCGATCATTGTTGAAAGTTCAAAATTTGTTGTTGTTATTTTGAATTAAGCACAAAACTACACAGTGAATTATCTGTGCTCTGCCCACCACGGGTATCGAAACCGGGTTTTTAGTGTTGTAAGTCGCAGATATACCGCTCCGCCACTGGGGGACGAAAATTTGAGAAATTCGCGTGATTGCTATATAAAACCGACGCGTCGGAAGATTGTTACTATTATTGGTCAGCTATAATCAGTGTGCTATGGGCCTCGAAAGCTACAATTTTAATTAACACCTATTATTGATCGGAAAACTACAGAACTGGACCAAGAACGTTGGTAAATTTCGAACATTGCGAACCGTTCAACTTCAGTGAATTACTTTGGACCTTATTACTTCTACGAGGATATTAAATATCTTTGCCATAAAAAAAGGACAAACATTAAGCGAGGTGAGTGACAATATCAACTCAGAATTAATCTGCTCGTCGTGGGCCTAGATGGTCGATAAAATATTCAGTTCTAAGCCGGATATAAGACTTAGTATTGTTTGTAAAATTTTTGCACATGAACCATCATTTGTATTGAGTATTAGTAATAACCGTTATTAGAAAGTGTATTATTTTTTGTTTGTGTGTTAAAATATATTTGTATTAAAAAAGAAAATTGTGTGTATCGATCTTGTTGGTAAATATTATAAATTTAATACATATTGACATTTAATTAACTTTTAAATACAAATTTCCGGTTATTTGAAACAGTAATACGTTAACGTATGTAACATAACAACCGGAGTCTTCTGTCCGAAATAAATCATATTAAGTAACAATGAAGACATGGTGGCTAACACAAGGTTTTCTGATGTGCACTATATACCAAAACTTGTAATAATATCTGACGCAATCACTTATTGTTAATACTGTTGACAAGCCGTTGAAAATCTTTAAAGCAGTGTCTAATTAAAATACGCGGTTTTCAAGACTTGCAATATTCCACTGAAACATCATGAACAATAAATGCACTGTTTTCAAGCCATATTAACATCGACTGTACTGTCGTGAATACACGGTTTTCAGGCCATACAATTATTATATGTGTTATCATGAACGATAAATTTAGGGTTTGGAAGCCATACAAAGATTATCTGTAAAATCGTAATCACGAAATACGTCTATGATATGCGGATATATCAAACTTTTATAGTAATAACACGTGGTGTTCAGGATAAAATATCTTGTTCTAACCATAGTAGGCCTGGCATGGCCTAGCGCGTTAAGGCGTGCGCTTCGTAATCTGAGGGTCGCGGGTTCGCGCCCGAGTCGCGCCAAAACATGCTCGCCCTCCCAGCCGTGGGAGCGTTATAATGTGACGGTCAATCCCACTTTTCGTTGGTAAAAGAGTAGCCCAAGAGTTGGCGGTGGGTGGTGATGACTAGCTGCCTTCCCTCTAGTCTTACACTGCTAAATTAGGGAAGGCTAGCACAGATAGCCCTCGAGTAGCTTTGTGCGAAATTTCAAAAAACAAACAAATCTAACCATCGCAGCCTTCAGTTTTTTTTTTTTTATCCTCCGGTCACTAGGATATTTCATTTTATTTTGAGCGTGCTTTGAAACTGGAATATACTTGCTGGCAAACTATGATATCAGAGAACAAAGATCATGAAGTGATACTGTCTATTGGACAAAGTGAGCGAGTTCATGTTTGAAATCCAGTCACATTTCCTTTGTTCAGTTACATTTGATATTCATCATAGCTAATTTAACAGGGATTTGGACTTATCTAGGGAAACCGAAAGTTGGAGAGCTGTTAATCGATTTAATAGAAGTGATCGTACACTTATAGTATACTTACTGTAGCTGACCAATAGTAATACGCTGTCTCTTGGCGCGTTGGTATATATAGTTTAAAGCGAGATTCTCAAAGATTAAAAAATGTTCGAAAATACGCTAGTGTTTTCGTAAAACAATATCATTGATTCTTGCTCTCGAACATATTATTTAAATTTAGAGAACATGCGGGACCTGCGCATTACACAATCAATGATATACATCACATGCATCAAAATAATTAACAAAAACACTTAGGTATTACAATAACTGCATAACAATAAATCCGTTACAGTCCGCAGACATACCACTGAGCTACTAGGGGGCACTTAATAAGGGCGTTCAATTTACTAACGAAGAGTTTTAAAATCGTTTTAAATTGAAGAGTTTTAAACGAAGAGTTTTAGATTGGTTAAATTAGCATTGCAGTGGCAGCCTACGTCTGAGAGAACTTGTGCTAAGAGATGGTTACTGGCTAGCGTGTTGGAATGCAATTCGAAGGATCCGGGGTTCGAGACACAATGCCGCTGAACTCGATCCAGTGGACTGTAGATATTGCTGGCTGATTGCCTTCCTGGTGATTGATATTTTAAACTCCGAAGCACCTCTACATGAAACTCTGGAGTTTCTTGGCCAGGATGTTTATTTCACGTGCTTAAAAAATCATATGATGTTGAAAATTCTTTGTTAGTTACTGTGCTGTAGTTTTCCTTCGAGTGCACAGGTCCCTTCAAATAGGTTGGACAACCCAAATCAATGACTTATAAAGTGTCATCTGAAGTAAATAAGACTTAACAGACTGTATAAAAACGACAGTTTCTTTGGAAATGTTCCGTTCAGACTCTCCATGATAGATGAAAGTAACAGGCTTAGCTAATTCAACTATTTTTGAATATTTATTATACCTGTCATAAGATATCATGTTAGACCTGTTATATTTTTAACACTGCATTTTTATATAATCCTCAAGAGTTTGTTTATTTTGTTTTTGAATTTCGCGCGAAGCTACTCAAGGGCTATCTGCGATAGCCGTCCCTAATTTAGCAGTGTAAGACTAGAGGGAAGGGAGCTAGTCATCACCACCCACCGCCAACTCTTGGGCTACTTTTTTACCAACGAATAGTGGGATTGACCGTCACATTATAACCCCCCCCCACGGCTGAAAGGGTGAGCATGTTTGGTGTGGCGGGGCTTCGAACCCGCGACCCTCAGATTACGAGTCGAGCGCCTTGACCACCTGGCCATGCCGAACCGGTTACATAACTTCTATCCAGGGTACAGGTACTCTAGCTAGTAAAATCTATCTAGGCAAATTAAAGGTTGAGTGTTCATTGATTTACTTTCCTTCGTGTTGCTCTGATGGTAATGACACGAAACAGTTATTTAACTGTGAATCGAGACACGCGTCCATTGTGTGTCAGTTTTGTTTTGTAATTTGATCTTCAAAAAAATTGTAAGAAACTTTTTCAACAGAGTGAAAGAGCAAACCATTTCAAATATCTTTTCCTTGTCTTGCTGCATGGCACGTTAAACTCTGCGTGACTTATCCTGCGCACTCTAACACTTTATTTAGAGCAAGTTATGTACTGAGAACGAAAGTTCAAAATAACCCTGACAATGTCTATCACTAATTAAATATACTGTACACGTACCAAGCTTGGAGTGCATTAATTTATCGGTTTGAAACAACTAAAAATCAATTGACAGCATACTCATATTCTTGTTAAAAGCTGTCTTTAACTGTTTAACTAAATTTCGATTTAGAATGCCAGAATCTCTTTCCATTAAGCTAAAGAAATAAAGGAAAGAGATTATGGCGTTCTAAATTGAAGTTCTTCAAGGAGTGGTTGATAGTAAGGATGAAACTTAAGGTAGGCATAACGTTACATTCGTTTCGTGAGTGATTGGTAATACTACTGGAGTTGTAGATTATAGCGCAACAATGATCTTTTATTACACTGCAATAAACTCCTGGTTGCTACACCAGCTCATAAAGGTACTCTAATGAGATACTCACCAGCTCATAAAGGTACTCTAATGAGGTACTCAATAGATGCTGTTTGAAAACTGTTTTTACTCAAACTACACCCCCGGCTAGTGCAGCAGTAAGTCTTCAGATTTACAACGGTAAAATCAGGGGTTCGATTCCCCTCGGTGGCCTCAGCAGATAGCTCGATGTGGCTTTGTTATAAGAAAAACAAAAACACACGTAAACTGTATTGTAAAGACACATTTTAAACTGAGTTTGTGGAATTAATTGTTTAATAATTTTTCTATTAGTTATGTTCGGACGTTCCTTAACTAAACATACTCTTGACATCTGAGAATAAAAAAAATCAAATATCAAACAAATCTTGAAGTGTTAAAACGAATTGGTTTATAAAGTGTAAGTGTATTCAAACTTTATCTGGTGTATTACGTAAAGCTTTTAAGATAAAGCCTATGATATTATTTTATGTTATACAGCCAAACATGAGCCAGCGTCTGCAACATGTGGGAAAAAAAAAAAAAGAGTTGGACTTGTACTTATTTCTGTATAGATGCATTTCATCGACACGTATAAACATCAAACACTTGAACGAACCTTACAAGTTTTGTTATTCGTTTTTATGTTCATGAATATTTTTCTTTACACTGAGTTATGTTTTGTAAGACCCTTAAAATAAACGAATCATAACAGAATATCATAGTAACATCCAACTACTCTATTGCTAGAATAAAAGTGTGAACTTCCATTCTTGTAGTTATAATATTGTTATCAGTTTGAAGTGTTCTGAACAAGTTACTGTACCTTCCATTGATTGTTTTAAATATTAAATTTAGTGTTAGTTTATTGCATGTACTGACTGTTTGATGAAATTAGTTCGAGATGCAAAGGCTCGGCATGGCCAGGTGGTTAAGGCACTCGACTCGTAATCTGAAGGTCACGGGCTTGAATATCTGTCACACCAAACACGTTCGCCCTGTATGCTGTGGGGGCGTTATAAAGTGACAGTCAATCCCACCATTCGTTGGTAAAAGAGTAGCTCAAGATTTGGCGATGGGTGGAGATGACTAGCTCCTTCCCTCTAGTCTTACACTGCTAAGTTAGGGACAACTAGCGCAGATAGCCCTCGAGTAGTGTTGCGCGAAATTCAAACCAAACCAAACTATTTAAAGTGCTTTTTGCCCAAACGTTCTATTAAGGTTTCGTGTAATTCCTTGTGATGTCCATTATAAATTACCATTGTGATTCCTAATAGTATTTAAAAAATGATCTAGAACATGATTCCTAACTAAAACTTGAAGTGGTTTCTTTATTCAATATATATTTCAATATGTGAGGTATTTGTCCTCTTTGGTCAGTAATGTTTGAGTGGGATCACATCTGGTTAAAGCAGTTTTACCTGTAATGATAGAATTAAAGCTCACAGTTTTACACAAGAATGTAGAAATAAAAACTAGGGGTTAATTGAGTTAATTGTTTTAAACAAGTTTGTTATGAACGTAAATGATCAGGTAGTGTGGTCTGTTCAAACATTGTTCAATATATGTATTGGAGAATATTAAAAATAACCAGTTTAAACTGTCAAAGTCAAGATTTAAATTCTATCTTTAGCAAAATATCTTTTATGCTAGGTTATAGTTATTGAAATATAGATTGATTATTTGACTTTTGTGACTGGTAAATTTACTTATTTCGAACATTTGACACTTGAGTGTTTCAATCTTCATGGTTCTAAAACATAAGGAGTGATTAGTGTGATACAGAATGCATCTTGTTATTTCCTTACGGCATGTCTGTTACTATAATGAGGATCGCTATCTTCGTTACTCTGACAACAATTTCGTTGAAGTATCAGTTGTAAGAACTTAGTCTTAAGTGTTATATGCAGAATATACGGCATGTACAGAAACTTTAGCCTAATTATACTTTCTTAAATTGTAAAGCATAGATATTGTGTAAAATGAAAGTCAATACACTCGTTTGTGTTGTTGTTGTTTTTTCAGCGTTAAATTCAAAGTTCAGTGAGCCAAAATTTGTTGGTCACTGCTTATGGTGAATTTACCTGCTTAATGTCTAATAAATACTGAATCTCTCTGTTATACAACATGATTTTAATAAAGAAATACCATGTTTTTACTAGTTATGAACTAAGTTAAAGTTCAAGGGGAAGACAGTAAAAGATTAATCCCGCAGTGGACGATAGCCCGGATCTCAGTTTGCAGCTTTACCCTAAAGTAAAAGATCTAGTTTTAAAGAGCTTATTTTGTTCTACACGACATTTGATACTACCAGACATCATTAAGTCTTAAATGTCTAGTTTACCTTTGTAAGCTGATCTAAGCTTAGGAGATAAACTGGTCTAGATAACACTGAAAGTTGAAGTGTATCTGAGACGAAAGAAAGGGACTTGGCCATATCCGAGTAACAAACCACAGTACTTGAAAGTTCTCCGGTGTGTTACGCTATCATAGAATTTGATGTTATCATTATTCTGTGGTGATTATGACACAAAGCCCGACATGGACAGGTGGTTAGAGCGCTCGACTTGTAATCCAAGGGTCACGGGTTTGTATCACCGTCGCACCAAACGTGCTCGCCCTTTCAGCCGAGGGTACGTTATAATGGTCAGTCAATCCCACTATTCGTTAGTAAAAGAGTAGCTCAAGGGTTGACTGCGGATGGTGATGACTAGCTGCCTTTCTTTCAGTTTTACACTGCTAAATTACAGACGGATAGCGCAAATAGTCCTCTTGTAGCTTTGCGCGAAATTTAAAAACCAAAGAAAGAAAGAAAGAAATGGGGATGACGCAATGAATTAGATTGTTTGTAGTTTGTTTTATTCTAGTCTTGTTTTAATATTATATTATTTAACAGCATTGATATATTTAATCATTATACGTTATCAGCTTATCAGTTTTTAGTTTTTATTATGAGCTAATTTCAACTGTTAGCTTAGTTTTTGAATTTTGGAATAATGTAACCCTCAAAGCATCTGAGCTTCATAAAGCATTGGGTTTAAGGCCAAAAATGTCGTTAACAGTGACAGTACGAATGCGATGAATAGCTGAAAATATTGTTAACAGCAAGGGTATCTATATAAGAAATAACTGAAAATACTATTAACAATGAATGTATTTATAGTGAACTATTGAAATGTTGTTAAGAGTGAAGGTATACATGAACGGCTGAAAATACTGTTGGCAGTGAGTGTAACTATGCCATGAGTATCAGTATATTTCTCTCAATATAACTTTATATATTATAAATATGCATATTTCAGATAATAACAGTATATCAAATAACTAATTATATGTACTGCATATTCAGTACTTTGTCCCCTTAGGGTTGTTGCTTTCTTCAAAAATCGATAACCCCACATGAAGTGACGCCAGACGGAAAAATAGTTTGAAAATACGCCACTGGAAGGGCTGAGATCATTTTTGCGGAGTAGCAAATATACGAAGCGTCATCAGTGATGCAGTGAAACATATAGAAGGGTATTTTGTTCTGTGAAAGAACAACAAGAGGAGGTTCGTGATCCTCTCTGAACATTGTTTGTCGAGTTGTGTTACGTTATACTATACTAAAACAAAACAAAACCAAACGCTATTCGGATTTTTAAATTAGTAGTATATTTCAAGTGCATTATACGTTTCGTAAGGTTTATAATTGAAGGAATTTGATTACAATATTAAATCAAGTCACTTTGAGAAACGTCCCTTATGTTTTGTATCTGGCTAATCACATGCTAGGACACGTATGTATCTCAGAGGCATCATTATATTTTGATATTGGTTAGTATTTTATAAACTACGATGTTTGTAGTTTTCGTAAATAGTATATCAGTGTATCTAATTCTTATAGTTTTGGTACTAAATGTTTCAGTGTATGTTATGTCGGAGAGTTTACTCAAATATAGTTATTATATCTGCTTAAAACATTTTTTATAGCAAAATCACATCGGGCTATCTGCTGTATCCATCGAGCCCCTGATTTTAGCGTTGTAAATCCGTACACTTACAGCTGTACAAGCGGGGAATTGAAATATATTGGACTATGATTAAACATGGGGTTATATAAGAAATACAAATCAAGCCTTCTATTAGGTGTTCAAACATATCTGTTAGAAACTGATATTCATAGAGTGTAATTTATCATAAAAAGACTCAGCTAGACACGTTATTATTTGAAATAAGCAAGATAATCCGTCTCCAGTGACTGGAAAGGTTTAAGTAAATTTGTCAATTTAAATTACTTTATAAATTTTAAAAAGGTTAATTTTTTTGCATTCTTAAGAACCAAAACTCTGAGCTACTTATACTGCCAACTGCAAAAAGTAATTGTTGAGCATTTCAGTTATGTTAACAACCGATCAACAACAACACGTAACGCCCACGTAACGTAACCAAATTAAATGGGTTTTTGTGTGTGTATGTGTGTGAAATGATGTCCAAGTAGTTAGAACACAGACATGTATAGGTTACTAAGCAGAGTAGGAAGGGAAGACCCCATGGGTAAACCACTGTTGTAGAAGTTGTCTTGATATGTGAAGTATGTGTTGTTTACATTGTATTCAGATAGGTTGCTAAGATGGTTTATATCGTTAGATTCAAGGTCAGTTTGTTTTAGTTTCACTTTTAAACAGATTAGAGCTTATTTCACAAGTATATGGCCCGGCATGGCCAGGTGGGTTAAGGCGTTCGACTCGTAATCTGAGGGTCGCGCGTTCGAATCCCCGTCACACCCAAAAATGTTCAGCTGTGAGGGTGTTGTAAAGTTGTGGTCAATCTCACTATCTGTTGATAAAAGAATAGCCCAAGAGTTGATGGTGTGTGGTGATGACTAGCTGTCTTTCCTCTAGTCTTTGGGACGGCTAGCGCAGATAGCCCTCGTGTAGCTTTGTACAAAAAAAACAAAAAACAATTTACAAGTGAAGAGCGATTTTACATCAAATGATACCAAAATGTCTTACTTTTCTCTGCAAATATATTTGATTCTGTTCACGATTTTTTTTTGGATTTTTCAATATAGAAAGAGTTACTCTTTAATAAAGAAGTAAAGGTTTTAGTTAAGAATTTATTGACATTTTATACAGTTGAGCCTATAATGAACACAATAGGTTTTTATGTGTATTCTCCTTGTTCATTTTTCAAGATCGTAGATATGGGGGAGCGAGAACGGATAAGAATAAAAGATATATATCGGTTAGCTGTAATAATGGAACATGCTTTAACAATTTTTTTTTATGTTGATAAGAGCATTACTAGTTGTTGTTGTTTTTCCAACTTATAATTTGTTTCCACTGAAAAATGTGACTGTAAAATAATAAACTTCAGTAGTTACAGAGAAATGAGCTGAACCTAAGGTTTTATATTTTGAGAACTAATGAATAATAAACTTAATTGTTGTTTTTAAAAGAACGTCACATGTTCAAGCAACTGATAACCGATTTTAGAGATTTTTTTAACGCAACCTACATCTCAGTTTGCTTTAAAATTTTCACGTGAAAACATTCTATACATATTCGTCGTTAATTTCCAACTGATAAACTATGAGGTTTAATGTACCTATTTTTTTAAATTTGATATGTTAACATATCGCACTTTACGACAGTTAATAAATACATGAAAAATATACATGCCCTGATTTATTTATAAATTTCAACCAAATTACCTATTTCTAATGTTAAATATCCACAAAGAAAAACAAAATATTGGTTTACTCCCTGATGGCTCAGCAGTAATCTTGAAGACTTTAATATTGAAACCAGAGGCTATGTCACCCTTGCGAGGCCTAGCACGGCCAGGTGGTTAAGATGCTCGATTCGTAATCTGAAGGGTAACGGGTTTGAATCTCTGTCACACGAAACATGCTCATCCTTTAAGCCGTGGGGGCGTTATAATTCGACGGCCAATCCCACTATTTGTTAGTAAAAGAGTAGCTCAAGAGTTGGCGGTGGGTGGTGATTACTAGATGCTTTTCCTCTAGTCTTACACAGCTAAATTAGGGACAGCTGGCACAGATAGTCCTCGAGTAGTTTTGTGCGAAATTCAAAACAGGTTCTATAATTTAATATTTTGTTAAAAGCTTTAGCGAAAGGATAAAATAGCCAGATACGTAAATAATGGCACCCCTGATAAAAAAGAATATGGTATTGTTGGCAACCTTGACGACCAGTCCAATTTTCCATAATTAATACATGCAGCAATAAATCTTGAATCTCGTGACACGATAGATAGCTAAATTTTGCACACTTGTAAACAGACTTTTCAAATAAAAATATTTCAGGATTCCAGGAAGGAGAGGCATGTGCTTCTCTTTGTATGACTTTTTATATTCGTTTGTTTGTTTGTTTTTGAATTTCGCACAAAGCTACTCGAGGGCTATCTGTGCTAGCCGTCCCTAATTTAGTAGTGTAAGACTAGAGGGAAGGCAGCTAGTCATCACCACCCACCGCCAACTCTTGGGCTACTCTTTTACCAACGAATACTGGGATTCACGATTGCATTATAAATCCACCACGGCTGAAAGGGCGAGCATGTTTTGTGTGATGGGGATTCAAACCGGCAACCCTAAGATTACGAGTCGAGTACCTTAACCACCTGGTCATGCCGAGCCGATACAATTGGTTCAAAGCATATGAGTATAAAAATCATTTTTATATATTATTGCGGATTCAAGTAATGAACTTTTTTATGCGGTATTTCTTTGATTAACATAGTGGAAAATATTGAACAATAATTTGGTTCTCAAAGATTCCGCTAGGGTAATTAATAAAATATCAAGTAATATGAAGTGAACTTCTTTATTATATGAATGGTTTTCTCTGTTTCTACCTTAAACATTTTCTCGATTCGCAACAGAATAAAATAAAAAACATCTTATATTTCCACTTATAGGCTTAAACTTTGATCGGCATGGAAGGAAATAATACAGATATCAACGATGTATTGGATGTGTATGTTGAATATGGAAATCTCGAAAACGGTAACGGTTCGTGGACAAACCGGACGCCAATCATCACCAACCAAATTGACAATTTTTTGAACAATAAAAGTGTGAAGATTTCCCTAGTTCTAGCTTATACTCTTGTGTTTAGTTCCTGTTTTGTAGGTACGTTACTACATTTTCATTAAAGTAAGTTAGTTACGCAAGTCAGAACTAGATATGAACCTAATGAAGAATATAATAGTGGTAACTTAATGTACTGTTACTACGTTCTCACTACTGTTGAAAACATTTCTCTAGTTATTTAAACGAAATAGCAGAAAGAGCTGAAGAAATTAACAGTTATTAATTTATGGACCATTTAGTTACCCGTTAATTAACCATGATCAGTAACCTAAAGGTCATTGCACTTCCTGTCCGTCTAACATCTATCAACATCTATTTCAACCAACCATGTTTATATCGTCTACTTATCAACATATCTTTGAATTCTAAAATAAAACTATCTACTACTTATGTCTACTTTCAACCCTTAAATGGCGGCCATCATCAACCGATGCTGCTACCACCTGCAACATTCCCGCTGTTTAAGGGTTAAACTGTCTAATCAAACTATTGACTACTTATCTACTTATTTTAAATTGTCTAAACAAACCATCGATTACTTATTTACCTACCTTCAAACTGTTTTAAAAACTATGTACTACTTACATAAATGCCTTTAAACTATTGTCTAGTTCAGTTTCTGTATAATGTGTTGAACTTGCAAACAATTAGTTATCAACTTTTATTGTAATCTATTGTTTAGTTACTGTATGCTATAATGAGATCGTAAACAAGTGGTTATATAATTTCATTCCAAGCCGTTGTTTAGTTTTGTATGTTGTATCGAAAATGTAGTTATCTAGTTTCATTGTAGCAGTTGTTTAATTACTGTCTAACATGTAGACAAGTAGTTATGTAGTTTCATTACAGCCATTGTTTAATTACTATATTCCATGTCTAACATGAGTTATATAGTTTCATTAAAAATGCCAATTTATTTTTATTTTTGCCTATTACAACACTTTTGAATCTATTTGTGCATTATAATATCGATGATATTATCCTACTATTCGGTCTTCTAAGCACAATGGTGAAAAGTGTTCAAAAGTTACCTTTCCTTTTGCATGTCCCTTCAAAATTATCTGTGGCGGAAGCCCAGATATCGATTTCAAATAGAAAGGCATGCAGACGATCAAACGTTTTACATTTGGCGGTCGGGCCTGGCATGGCCAAGCGCGTAAGGCGTGCGACTCGTAATCTGAGGGTCGCGGGTTCGCGCCCGCGTCGCGCTAAACATGCTCGCCCTCCCAGCCGTGGGGGTGTATAATGTGACGGTCAATCCCACTATTCGTTGGTAAAAGAGTAGCCCAAGAGTTGGCGGTGGGTGGTGATGACTAGCTGCCTTCCCTCTAGTCTTACACTGCTAAATTAGGGACGGCTAGCACAGATAGCCCTCGAGTAGCTTTGTGCGAAATTCCAAAAAAACAAAACAAACAAACAAACATTTGGCGGTCCTTTCCATCTTACAACTTTAATGCTAGGAGTAAGGGTTCACCCGGTGTAGCAAAATTATTTAAGGCAACATGAAATGACAGAGACGTTGAATGCCGCGTGTGGCGTGGGTTCCTTTATCTCGGGAGGACGGTTTATGTGATACAGCTAAAATTATGGAAGGGGCGACTCACATCCTCATTTATGTAGTATTATCTTTAAAGCCCGACATTGATGCATACCTTTGTTAGTATATTAATGAAAACCCAGTATGTTACCACTGCCTTTGTATTGAAAAGATTGTGACAGTTATTTTCTTGGATTTGTTTAATATATCAGTTAGGTTAGTAAGTTAGTTTAAAGCTTCGGGCCTTCGAGACATGAAATCACCAGTTCTGATTATTTATAAATTTGTGTTGGAAATGATTTCATCCGTCTGTTCAAGAATTCTATAAGACAATCTTCATTAAATGTCAGTTTAAGAATTAAATAATCATTCGTTTAATAGAGAATATTGTTAGCAAATAAAATCTGTAAATAAAACTTACGTGATATATTTAAATTTTGATTTCTAACTCATAAAAAATAATTGTTTAACCTTACAGGTCAGCATGGACTTATTTCATGTTTGTAATTCTTGTCATTATAATTCCAATTTTAAATGTAATGACGGAGATTTGTAAGGTTAAAATGTTTGTCACTTTATTATCCAAACATCAATAATTCGTATGTTGTTCTTTCTTTTCTTATTTTTTTGTCTTAGGTAATCTCTTAGTAATTCTGGTTGTGGCCTTTCATCGCCGCATGCACACAATTACAAATTTTTTCCTCACAAACCTGGCCGTAGCTGACTTTTGTGTGGGCTTGTTCTGTGTTTATCAAAATTTGTATAATTACCTGGCAGAAAGTTGGTCCCTTGGAAATTTTTTATGTAAAATGTATCATTTTGTACAAAGCCTGAGTTACACGGCTTCCATTGGTATTTTGACAGTGATTTGTTTGGAACGGTATGTAGCCATTGTTCACCCAATGTGGAGGAAACGCGTCATTACCATAAGACGCTTGCGAATTGTTATGGCTTTGGTGTGGACAGTCAGCGCTGTGTACTGTTCCCCGCGACTCTTCATGTTTGGAACCTCAGCTGTACCACTAAGAGGTAAGCATTTTGTCATTTGTCACATGAAACGATCCTTGTACAACTCCAAAACGTACGATATTGTGAATTTTGTTGTGTGTTTTCTGTTGCCTCTGACGATTATCTCAGTAATCTATACTATTATCTGTGTCCGTCTTTGGAAGAGTCACATACCGAAACAGACAAACGAAGTGCGGATGAGACCACTCACAGAGTCGGGAAGTGACACAAATGCGTTTTTATCCGCAACCAGTTCGAATATTTGCCGATCATTTTCCATTGGAAGCATCGTCGGGAATTCGGTGACAAATAAATCTTGCTCCGATCTATCGCCTAGTCCAGAACCAACTGGAAGGAACCTCTCAGTAACAGGAATCAACAGGGATTTGGACAGAAGCCGTCTTGACGCAGACCATACAGCGGTTGTCTTACATAAAGGGACCCGGAATATGAGATACAAAACAAGCACCTTGATTCTGAGAAAACATCAGATATTGCAGCGTAACACTAACACGACTGTCCTAAAAGCTCGGCGCAGAGTGATTCGTTTACTGGTGGCTGTCGTCTTTACATTTACTCTTTGTAACCTACCTTTTCACGCTAGAAAGTTTTGGCAATACTGGTCTCCTAATTATCATGGTGGCAGCTCTTCTGCAGCAGTCTTCACTATCGTTACGACGTTGGTACTTTACTTGAATTCGGGTCTAAACCCAATTCTGTACGCTTTTCTCTCCAAGAACTTTCGGCATTCGATCATGGATCTGTTGCAATGTCGCCCACTTAGAAGAATGACATTTCTAAGACGAACTCGAAAATATCGTTCTGATGTCAGTGGATATCCAAATACAAACGTTAGGTCCCAAGAAATATGAAAGGTAACATACGTTTATTAAACATCAAAATACTGAGGAATAAAAAAATATAAATACAGAAAACGTTACATTCTTCTATGAGAAACAGAGACGTAAGGAAGAAATTTCATTGCATGATGCTAACATTTATATGCTCAATTTCATAAAATGTTTTATTGTATAATTTTAGAAAATATTAAGAAATTTGTGTACAGCGTTTCTCAGTAATGTATGAAAGATAAAAAGGTTTGTCAAAGGTTATATTATAAGATCAGAATTTGTCAAAGGTTATATTATAAGGTCAGAATCTTATTATTATACGTGAAAGATGAAATGTCTTATCAAAGGTTGGATATTGGTGCCAGAGTTTTATCATTCATATGTGAAAGATCAAACGTTGTATCAAAGGCTAGATATTAATATCAGAATTTTACCATTATTACGTGAAAGGTTAAACGTCTTATCAAAGGTTGAATGGTAGTGTCAGAGTTTTATCATTAATACGTGAGACGTACATCGTTTTATAAAACATTGTATGTTAGTGTCAGAATTTTACTAAGAACACATGAGAAACAAAACGTCTTTTCAATGACTGGATATTAGTGTTAAAGTTTTATCATTAATACGTGAAAGATAAAATGTTGTGTTAAACGTTGAATATTAAGGGAATGTTGCTACAAAGTATAATGCGTCTCATTCTTATCTTGTAGTGTTTGAGAAATATATTATTTTAAAATAATCGTCTCTCAAGCAAAGATAAAAATAACGCGAGTACAACAGTGATAAACGTGACAAAAGCTAAAACGTTGGTATTTTGTGTTGTAGTTCCATGTTCTGAGGTGAATAATGTATTTATCCCATATAAATGTATTGCAACTATAACGTACGTATCATTTTTAAATATATTTGTAAAATTAAAATATACCGAAAAAAATGTTATTTCAAATATGTGTTATTCGCGGTATAAGAGGAATATGGATGTGTTTCTATGAATAAAATATTCACTATTAAACTAGTTGATACCTAAATTATTATATATCAAATAACTTTAGACTGAAAGTGGCTTTAGTCATAAACAACTTTGATTTTCGTAATTTTTTGACAGACATTAACTTGAAAAATAACCAAATTTGATATTCCCAGTATCTATCAAAATGGTATTCCCTAAAGCTCTGCCTAATCTATTTATATACGTTCTCTATATTCATACGAGCCGAGCGTAGCCTTGTGGTTAACATGTCGGTCTGCGTATTAAAGGGCCCGAAGTTCGAGACGTGATACCGAAAAACGGGCTTCGCTCTCTAAGCTGCAAACACATTGTAAACGTGACAGTCAATCCCGTTATTCAGTTAGAGAAGTCATACAAAGCGGCGGGTGCTACTGGTTAACCTCCCTCCTTTTCTGGTCAGCAGTTTAAGGTTCTGTACTTATACTTAAGAAGTTTCGGAACTGGCTGTTCAGATTATTGCTTCGGTTGAAATTATTGACAGAAACCAATATGAAAACAACTGTTTGTTTGTTTTTGTTTGGTTATGAAAGAAACAATAAAGAATTTAAAAATATATAATGACTAAACCACAGTAGCTGTAAATCCGTGGATATATTATTTGCGTCCCTTTGCGACAAAAACTCACTTGACACTTTAGGGCGGAAGGGTGCG
The DNA here is from genome assembly GCF_004210375.1 of Tachypleus tridentatus. Classification (NCBI taxonomy): domain Eukaryota; kingdom Metazoa; phylum Arthropoda; class Merostomata; order Xiphosura; family Limulidae; genus Tachypleus; species Tachypleus tridentatus. Next base: position 30,347,336 of record NC_134836.1, read on the forward strand.
ATATAATACTGACGGTCAAGTTTGACCACTCGGTCAGATAAGTGTAGCCTAAAAGTTGGGAATGAGTGCTATTAATTAAGTGCCTTTCACGTGACCTGTCAATCCAACATTAAGGAGGGCAAATATAAAATCCAAGATTAGATTCCACGCGCTGGCTAGAGTGCAAATAGTTCATTGTGTAGCTCTGGGCTTAAATACCAAACAACAAACAACCAATATTTCTACACTAGGTAATATTTCTATCGGCTGACTTCCTTTCTTTACTCAGTAATATACTTATCCGCCAAATAAAATTGTTTCTTATGTAGAAAACATTGTTTACTCGGGAGTATAATCTACATGTTTTAACTATTATATATTTTAGTTAAAATTAACCAACCAGCAATGAATAACTTAAGGTGTTGTATGTTATGGTTAAATAAAGCTACAATTTGGCGGACTCATTGTGAAGTTTTACGATAAAGCAAATATTTAAGGCTACAAGAGAAATTTATGTAATAAAAGGCACATTCATTAGGTGTCAGTAAGATTTCATTAATGTTTGTCTTAGAATACAAAGAGGGTAACTGAAAAAATGACCGGAAATAAAAGTTTGATCATATTTTAGAAGACTTTTCGGATCTATAGATGTCATAATTAAAAAAAAAAAAAAGATGTTCGTTACCGCTTTTCACGCAGTGTTTAATATACTTAGATTGTGAAATCGAGAATTTATTATTTGCGGCCTGTTGCCGCGTGAGGTCAGTACTTTAGTGTCATGTGCGCAGAACGAATGACGGCCATATGATACTTACGATTCAGTGAGACAAGAGCAACACGAGAAATGGAGACTGATTGATGCTGCTGGCCAGATTTCTTCCACGTAGTCTGAGTTCACAAATAAGAGCAACTACGTGAAGATAGTCCTCGGTGCAAGTTGTACCTAATTAAAAAAAATAAGACAAAAAAGAAACGTTTTTGTCGAAAGCGGAGAAATATATAATACTTTTTAACTGAATTAAGGTGTTTTTGTAAGACTTAAAATATGCTTTATTTTTTTATTTTCGCGCAAACCTCCACGAGAGTTATCTGCGCTAGCCGTCTCTAATTTAGGAATGAAACCAGAGGTAAGCTAGCTAATCATCACCACTCACTACCAACTCTTAATCTACTCTTTTTTTTTTTCAATGAAAAGTAGAATTGACTCTCACATTATAAAGTTCCCATGGTTGAAAAGACAAGTATGTTTGATGACATGAGGATTGAAACCCTCAAATTGCGAGTCAAGCGCCCTAGTCACCTGCCCGAAAGCAAAATAAAGTTATTTAATAAATGTTTTTATCCACTATTTTTGGGTTATGAATAAGAACGCTATCTCATGACGTCTTCTAATACATTAAAAGCAAAATACATTAAGAGACACTTTTCGATTCCTTTTTGTAAAATTGCTTATGTTATTAAATATTTGTATTTATTTCGTTATTTAATTAAATAATTAATTTATTAATGTATTCTTTGTGCTTATTTATTCATTACACGCAAAAATATTTTCGTATAATAATTGAAACTTATACAATAAGTTTCATGCCAATTATCACAAGTCTGCATAAAACAGATTTTTTTATACAGTATCTTAGGAGTAGTTTCTTTTTACTTTTTTAAAAATTCATTTTCGGCATTTACAAATACATGAATAAAGTTTAGCATAAAAAGTGTATTAACACATAAAATGGTGCAAAAAATACATTGTATCTTCTCATTAAAGCCTACTGTGGTTAGTTATTTTATAAGTTTGTTTGTTACAAAGTCCAGTATAAATAACTCACGAAAACGTTTTCATTTAATGTTTATACTAAAAATACTAAAAACTACCTTCTGTTGTTTCTAATTTTGAAATACTGACCAGGGAAAACCAGCCTAACACATACAATCTATGATAAAAGATGAAAGTTCAACTGATAACTTATCCTTAGCTTAAAGTGCTGGGAATAATCTGTGGTATCGCGTGGATTCGAAGCCACTTCATTGTGTCTGAAATCCAAAGTTTCACCATAGAACCAACCTTTACCAGAATATTTAGCTGAAATTAATATTTTTAAAGTAAAATGTGTTGTGGACCTCAACAGTATTGAGCAAGAGTAATCTCAGTATTTTTATGTATGACTAAAGGTTCCGCAGCGAAGGAAGTCACAGATCCCATTGATATCTTCTGGAAGACCTCAGTTTTCGAACCGTTGCGTACAAAGAAATGGTAATTGGAATACATTTTAATTAAATACGACACAAAATATCAAAGTACAAAAACAGGTTTTTAACATTTGATATTAAATGGTGGTACTTTAATATTTATTAACCGAGTTCAAAGTTGTCATTTTGTCGATTGAAGTTGAGTCTAATTTCGATATATTTCAGCCTAATTTTTTCTCGGGCTTCATAGAGGCTTATTCTCAACATTCAGCTTCGATACGGGCTTGTTCTTTCTCTGCTTTCATACAATTTTGTTCGGTCTCGATACGTTTACTTTCTCTTTCCTCTTCGATACGGGGCCTTTCAAGTTCGATTTGTTCGAGTTTTAATCGAATTTCTAACTTTATCACTCAACTCTCATTGGCTAGTGGAGACATCAGAGTATTCCCTAATGATTTCTCAGACAACAAATCATTCTCAACTAATATCTCAACAATATAGTTTTCAGTTAATTTTTTCTCATTGATTTTTTAACCGTTAATTCTAAAATTTTGACAATTTTAAGCAATTCACTTTTATTATATTTTTTAGTTGTTTGAGGGAGTCTGATTTAAGAAAACTTTAATAATCAGTCATGATCAAATCTTGTTGCTACTGATAAATATAAACTAAGATTTGACTTTTAATTTAGAAAAAAAAGTGTATTTGATTCAGATCTCATACATGAACCCCCAATTGATATGTGAGGCAATATTGGTATACACGTTGTTTTAATCTTCCTTTCACTACTTCACTACCTTCCTGGTGTCTTTAACTTTCTATTCCTCCTCCTTTTACTAGTTTACCTTCCTGGTGTCTGTAACTTTCTGTTCCTCCTTCTTCTACTTGGCTACCTTCCTGGTATCTGTGACTTTCTGTTCCTCCTTCTTATACTTAGCCACCTTCTTGGTGTCTGTGACTTTCTGTTTCTCCTTCTTATACTCAGCTACCTTCTTGGTGTCTGTGACTTTCTGTTTCTCCTTCTTATACTTAGCTACCTTCTTGGTGTCTGTGACTTTCTGTTTCTCCTTCTTATACTTGGCTACCTTTCTGGTGTCTGACTTTCTGTTTCTCCTTCTTATACTTGGATACCTTTCTGGTGTCTGTGACTTTCTGTTCCTCCTCTCTTCTACTTGACTACATTCCTGGTGTCTGTGACTTTCTGTTCCTCCTTCTTCTACTTGGCTACCTTCCTAGTGTCTTTAACTTTATGTTTCTTCTCTTTCTACTTGGTTACGTTCCTGATGTGCACGTTGGGGATGGTCTATAGCTTTTTGAATCCACTTTGTTTAAGATGACTCATATTCTGGTATGTGTGTTTCAGGATGGGTCTATATTATACTTGAATCAGCTTTGTTGTATTTGGGTAAATTTCAGATATTGTATCTCAGATTTGGTCTATGCCTTGTTAAGAAACACTTTGTTCTATTTTGTTAACTCCCTGGTACGTGTGTTAGGGTTAATCTATAAGTTGTTTAACTTCACTTTCTTCTACTTGGCTATCATTATAGTGTGTGTATGTGTGTAAGTTAGAGTTGGTATATATTTTGTTTAAAACCACTTTGTTCTAGTTGGTTAACTTTTTAATGTGTGTATGTTACGGGGTTGCTCTATAACTTCTACGAATCTTCATTTTTCTAAGTGGCTACATTCTTCATGTGTTTTTCAGGAGTTTGAATCCACTTTCTTCAAATTAGATTACTTCCTAGTAGATGTATGTGTGTGTGAGACTTTGTATATACTTCTTATGAATCTATATTGTTCTAGTGGGCTAACTTCCTACTGTGTGTGTGTGTGTGTGTGTAGCGGGGGTAGTCTATACCTTATTTCAGTCCAGTATCTTCTACTTGACTAACTTCTTGATGTGTATGTTAGGGTTGTTCTAATCATATAACTCCTAGTGTGTGTGTGTGGGGGGGGGTTATACCTTGCGTGAATTTTCTTCCTTCTAGTTTGCTAATGTTTTAGTGCTTTTGTAAGGGTTGGTCTTTATCTTATATGAATCCTGTTTGTTCTAGTTGTCTAGCTTTCTGTTGTGCATGTGTGTGTTATGATTGGTCTCTATCTTCCTTGAATCTACTTTTTTTTCTAGTTGGCTAACTTTATTATGTGAGTATTAGACTTGGTGTATACGTGGTTTGAATCATCTTTCTACTAGCTGGCTACTTTCCTAGGGTGTGTGTGTCAGGGTTGGTCTTCACCTTGCTTGAAACCTCTTTCTTCTAGTGGATTAACTTCTTGATTTGTGTGTGAGAATTGATCTATAAGTTGTTTTAATGCTCTTCCTTCTAGATAGCTATCTTTCTGGTGTGTTGGGGAGGTCAGACATGGTATATAGCTTGTTTGAGTCTACTTTGTTCTATTTGGCTTACTTTCTAGTGTGTGTATGTATTCATCTTGTTATATACCTTGTTTTTATCCAATTTGCTTTAGTTGGATAAATTTCTATTGTGTGTGTATGTCAGGGTTGTATATAATTTCTTTGAATCCTCTTTCTTCTAGTTGGCTAAATTCCTGTTGCATCAAGGTAGGTATTTATTTAAAATGTTTTTCATTACAAGTAGAATTACCAACAACCAGTCCAGTTTTGAGAAAAAAGAATCCTTCCTGGTATGACGAAAATGTCTCTTTTCCATTTTTTTGTGAATGAATTCATGTTTATTTTGAATAAAAACACCACTGAATTAAGCTACTTTGTTGTTGCACACATTTATTGAAGAAAGTGCTTGTATATATAAAAAATAAATTTGTCCTACACTGCAGCTATATTTTCTGCAGTACCAAAATGGTAATTATTTGAAGATATATTATAGTTTTTGCATCAGGTATTCCTCCACATGATTTTAAATATGATAGTGGTAATGCATACATGATACTGTTGTGAAAATTGTAACACGATAAACTCTCTCTGTCTAAACAAAGCTAAACAACTGTAAGTTCCAGCTAATCTTATACTTTTTAACAGTTTTAGCTTTCATTTGAAGAAATGTTTTGGAGCAGATAGACATAATTATGCCACAATCATCATCTGACATTAGTTAATTGTTCTGAAAAGTAGTTAATTACAATGAAACACTTTGGTATACTGTGCATGCAATCAACTAAATGTTATTTAAATGGTGATTATTACCCTTGTTACGTCAAAACAAGCCTATCTTGAAACTTATCCTCATGTGACTATTAGCTCTAGCAATTTTTATTCTTCATTAAACTTCAGGAAAATGATATTTTTGTACATCTTCTAGAAGTAACGAAAATAACAATAAACATTTATCAAAATTGTTTTGAGTATGTGTGATTATGAATGGTCAGAAAGATTATCACACCAGACTTTATATTCTAGAATTGTTTGTATAGTAATAAATTACTGTGAAACTTTCCGTTTTTTTAAAAGTTGTTCTGTAACCTACAGCAGCCACAATTCTCACATTGGTACATATCCTTGAGATACCCCCCACTACGGTTGGATTGATTATCTGTAACAAATGTCCAGAAAGTAATTTTGCTAGTTAAAACATACTGCTCAAAATAGCTAAGTTTTAACTATGACAACACACAATTACTATTGCTAAATAATGTCAAGTTATCCTTCAGTTAATTTTTATGAAAAACTAGTGTTAGGTGATTTGTAAAGTGGTCATACATGTATACTTAGTTATACAAAAAAGTGCAAAATACAAAAAAGTCATAGATGAAAATCAAACATAGTAGGTTCCCATTAGATGTTTCTATGATGTGAATGCCAACAAGTCAGCTACAAGTTGGTCAAACACAAGTCATTGCAGATATATGTTTCATAAAATGTGCTTAATAGGATATGGACTCTCTTTCAGACTTAATAGTGATTTTATAGTGGTTTATATTCAAGTAAAATTGTAAATCCAAAGAAATAATTGGAGGGTCAGTCCACAGTATGTGAACAGTGAGTGATAGCTAGAGGAATACATTGGTAGCTCACTAAGACTAACCTACATTTTTAAGATGTGAGGTTTCAGCATTTTTCTGAGTTTTCCACAAACCTCCAGAAAAGTCTTAGTGTACTAAATAGAACACAATCAACAACACTGTAAGATTACAACTGTTTGACAATCTCTGGTTGTAAAAAACATAATTGGATGACAAATCAGTATGGAAACAGTAACATATTTTATAATGATTGGGCTTCATACCACATAACCAATGATACAAAAAGAATTTTGAATTGATTCCTTTAGATCTTTTTCTTTATTGTCTGCAGGAAAGTTGGTTTTGTTGCCATGGTTTTCTGCCTCACAGTTATCAGTGATTTTATTTCGGAACTTCCATCTTCATTTTCTACAACATTTTTTGCCATCATTTCAAGTATTCCAAACTAATCATCTAGCTTAAACTGTCAAAAAATAATCTACTGTTTATAAAAATATGTTTCTTATACCTTATTCTTGTGTATGAGGTAAAAATTGACTACATGTTCTAGTTCATCTTCAAATTAATAATAAAAACAAATTGTAAAAAAAAGGTATCAAAAATAAATACCTTGTTATTATAACAAATTCATATCCTTAATGAATTAAATAAGGTTCAATATACCTTCATCATCAGAGATCTTGGATATCTCTTTTTATTTATAAACATTTCCTTCTTTTCCATACATTTTTTATGGCTTAACGGTTTTTTAGTGTACTTGTTCCAATAATTATTCTTAGAGTATTAGTGATAAGACTTGATTATAATAACTTTGATGTTCTTTTATGTATTGTTAATAAGGATAATAAACTTAGAACTTGAAGATAGTGATGTTATTTTTTAATACTAGTGTGCTTATTTCTTTTTATTGTAATAATGCTATTAATTGATAATGTTGGTAATGGCATTACTTCTTGATATTGTTGACCATGATGCTATTCTTTAATATTATTGGTCCTAGCACTATTTCATAATATTGTTGGTAGTAACAGCAGTGAAATTAACATGATCCTTTTCATGATTCTATAATCTAAAATTATCTTTCATCCCATAAAGGTATATAAAAATGTATCGTTTGGGAATTTGCTTGATGTAATTTCTTAACAAAATTTATTTTGGACTTATATCTTAAAAAAGTCAGTCTGAGCTTATTTCTTAACCAAAATCAGTGTAAAATTTTGTCAACAAAGTAAAATGATTGTCTTAGGAAAACTTTTTTCTTATTAAGATTACTTTAGAATATATTCTAGAAATTGCCAGTTTGGTCTTATTTCTTAACAATGCCTCTCTGATGTACTTACAAAAAAAACACTGTCATATTTTATTTCTCATTTTACCAAAGAAAAGAACTCTTCAGTTTGCACTGAAATCTTTAAACTCAGATAAATATTATTATTATTAAATAAATTGTTAAAAAAAAACATAAAATACAAAACTTTAATATGCAGAAAGTACACTGACTCGAAAACCCTCATTCTAAGCAAAGCATTGGGGTTCTTTTGTCAACAAAGTTTGGAGTTTCATCATAAAAGCATTATTTTTTGCTATTTTATCTTATTTACAGCAAATCCACACTGAATTTTTGTTCTTCTTAATCAATTTGAGTTCCTCTCTTCGTAAAGCTTATTTGTATTAGTTTTTTCAGCAAAATCACTTACTTGTTTCTTAGCAAATCATTGGAGTTACTTTAATGTAAAGTTGACATAGGTTTAATTTTTAGTAAACTTAAACTGAGATTTCTTGTTTAGTCAAATAAGTTTGTAATAAAATGAGCTCAAATGTGATTTTCCAAAGAAACAGTTAATTTGAATTTTAATCTTAATGTTATTTCACTACTTTTCTTTATTTGAATGTTTACACTCAGAGACTGTCCCATAGTAACATGTAGCTTTTTCACTTGGTGTAGTTACCAAACGTATATTTCACATATAATACTCTTTTAAATATATTTGTAATACTTGCTTCTAAGTAACATAAAATGGTCTAATGCAGAAGGATTTTTTCTTTTGGTAAAAATTAAGTGGTGAAAGATATTTAGGATTACCATAATCATGTATGAAATATAGCGATCAACTTAGTTGAGTCTTTTATATATATATATATATATATATATATATAGACAGATTTCTATCATAATATTTGAACGAGCAACCTATGAGTTTGTCATGAATCCCACGTCTCACCTGGATCGATATTTTTGTCGTTGTGTACGAAATAGGATTGTCAGGTCCACTCGCACCTTTTCCTCTCTTGCCATAAATTTTAACCTTTAAAATGCTGCAACTATTCTTTCTGCCAATGACTGAAGCTCCTCCCACTTACAGCCTTATGTATTAACACCAACGTAATAAACAAAATACCATCAAACTTAAAATCAAAGATTGCTTTTTAAATAAACAAAACAGTCATGGACTCATGATATATATAAATAATTGTTTTGTAGAAAGGATAAATATTGTTCTAAAGATATAGAATAAATAAATGACATGAAGGAAACTCGTGAATGTTTTAAATAAAAGTGAGAACTATATACTTAATAGTTACATCATGAAACACATATTACATTAAATACTGAACTTAAAGCACAAACATTTTGATTATTCTTTTGCTACTTCTAATAATGTAGTTACTGACTTAAACTCATGTAACAGTCATTTCTTTTAAACATGTAGTTACTGACTTAAACTAATGTAACAGTCATTTATTTTAAATGTGTAGTTACTGGCTTAAACTCATGTAACAGTCATTTCTTTTAAACATGTAGTTACCGGCTTAAACTCATGTAACAGTCATTTCTTTTAAACAGAATAAAAATTAGATTTGTAGACGTATCTTTACTTTTGAAATAAACAGAATCGTCGTGAAACACCTGGTCATCCAACATGCTGATATTCGTCACTGTAGTTAAAAATGTATCTCAGAAAGGCTGGTATGGGTATTAACACCTTTACTAATGAAACAGAGAACAACGTTTCTGTGTTGTTAAATGTAGTTAAACTTTGAACAATCTTATCAGTCAAGATATGATAGCAACAAGAATTTAAAAAAAAACAAACTGCTAACACACTGGTTAGCGGAAGTTTTACTGTTAAGTCAAACATATTAAATTACTAAAAAAATAAAATGGTGATAATAGCAATAACCATATAACCACACATAGAATAAGAAGTGAATACTTGGTTGTTATAGTTACCACATTCAGATAGTAACGATTAGAAACAAGATAATGACATAAACGTTTCATGGCACGAAATGTCCTGATTACCTAAAGGTGTTTTGTGAAGACAAAGAAATCCTTTCTTGAAATGCAATCCTAAATAGTAGTTAAAAGTCCCCCCTGGGACAACAGATTTACAGCGGTAAAATCAGGAATTTGATTGTCCTCAGTGGACACAGAAGATATCCCTATGTGGCTTTGCGATAAGAAAAAACGCACACAAACACAGTAAGAAAAACTACAAGTAAAGCACACGTACAGAAAAGCTATACGTACATTCATCTTTCTCAACATATGTACCATATATTACATCGGTTTTAACAATTGTCCTTTATCGAAACAGGTGCTGCATCAAACATTTTTATTTAATCGATTTGCACGAATTACCTGACTTATAATATATTGCTGAAAATAAATGTGGCAGTTAAAAAGCGCAAGATAAATATCACAGTCCAAGAACTAAACTTACACTCACTAAACAAATACCATGCCTTCTTCTGGCACTTTAAAAACCACTAGATACGCCTATCATTTCAAAGCATATGTTTATAGTTAAACTAAAAGTGAAAAATTTAAAATGTTCTTCAAATCTATTCGTATATTTCGAAGCATCTGAGAATATTAAAAATTCAAGTCAGTCATGTAATCAGTTTGGAATGAGTACACACTTTTTTTATATTACATATTAAAATCAGTAACTCTTTACGATATTTTTAATGAACATTTGGTAACTCCTATCATTATCAAAATTTGATATTCAAATTTTTCCTCAATATTCATATTCATATAAAATAATATTTTATACCTTTCCAATGACTCACTTGGACCATCAGCTTCTGAGAAATGTGCACATTTAGGAAGCACAACATCAAATTTCTGCTTGACCAAAGCTGCTAATTTTGGAATGTATAATTAATCTAGAATAATCAAATTGTTTATCGTGTTCAATAAAGAGATGATTTACCCTTTCAATTTGTCTACAAGAGTACATAATACAGAAATGACACAGCAAGCAAATAACCATATGTTAACATGTGATTCATCAAACTAATATTTTTCTCATAGAAGAATAATAGCTTACATAATATCAATTTGTATTGAATGTCTTTTTACATACAATACTATGACAAAAGCATACCTAAACCAAGAGATTTCTTAAGTGAATATGAAAGAAGCTAGAAGAAAAATCACATCTACTCTAGGGTATTCATTAGGTTACTGCTCATGGAGCAAGAAGTTTGGCAAGTTTGTTTTGGAATTTCGCGCAAAGCTACACGAGAGCTATCTGCGCTAGCCGTCCTAATTTAGCAGTATAAGACTGGACGGAAGGCAGCTAGTCATTACCATCCACCGCCAACTCTTGGGCTATTCTTTTACCAACGAATAGTGGGATGACCGTACCATTATAACGTCCACATGGCTGAAAGGGCGAGCATAAGCCATAACCAAACCCATTACAAGGGAATCATAAGGATATATTTAGGGCTCGGCATCATGGCCAGGTTGTTAAGGCACTCGACTCGTAATTTGAGGGTCGCGGGTTCAAATCCCTGTCCCACCAAACAGGCTTGTCCTTTCAGCCGTGAGGAGCGTTATTATGTACGGTCAATCCCATTATTTGTTGGTAAAAGAGTTGGCAGTGGGTGGTGATGACTAGCTACTTTCCCTCTAGTCTCCCACTGCAAAATTATGGACGGCTAGCGCAGGTAGCCCTCGTGTAGCTTTGTCTGTTTGTTTTGTCATGCAAAAATATAAAGGTTTGATTGGTTTTGTTTTTTTTTTAATTTCGCGCAAACTCTAGGATAGGTTTCACTTTTTGCTTTAGTATAAAGTTGACATAAGTAACACATAAAAAATGTTATCGTAAAAGAAATTTGCGAAAATATTGAATACAAGTGTACAGCGAATTGAGTAATTAGTTTTTATTCTTTTGTGGATTGTAGATAGTAATTAAAAAATATATAACAGAACAATAACTAAATTGATGAATAAATATATTCCAACTTAAATGTTGTCAAGTAAACAAAAAGTAACAGTAAGAATATTTGTTTTAATAAATGGAAGATTACTGGATGAAAATAATTAATTTCTAATTACTTTAGAATAATATTTTGTATGTGCATTATTTACCAGTATGAAATATTGTTATGAACCTACAAAACAACATTAGGAAATTAAGTGGCCTTTTACAAGTTTCATTTCATTAGTTATTACCAGTTTCTGAGACCATCATAATCTAATGTTTGGTTTTATTTTTTATACTCACCCAGCAGTATGTCTGGAGACTTGCACCGTTAGAAATCGGGTTTTGATACCTGTGGTGGGTATAATACAGACAGCCCTTTGTGTAACTTTGTGCTTAACTAAGAACATTTTTTTTAATATTATAAAACGAAAAACCGAGATATTTTTTTTTGGAATGGAAGTTTCATGAACTTAAAATGAGATTTACATTATCTCTTATAAAATTAAAGAAATCCCATGTTGTTTTGTCTTTTCATCAGTTAAAAAATAAGATTTGGGAATACATTATACTCTCTTTAATAAAGTCAGCTGTAATCTTGTTACATCTGTGAAACGTTGTACGTATTATGATAAAAAGAAATCAATAGTACAAAAACATTTTAACTTATTAACCAATCTAAAGATACAGTATTTAATAAACCTGATAAAAACTTTGTTTCAAACAAAGTTCTTTTGTAAATTTACTTTTTCTCTGCACTGTTACTAAACTCCATAGATCTCAGATTAAATTTAGATGTTTTGTCTAAGTCAATAAAAACAATTATTAAACAATAGGTCATGTTATCAAATTACTTACATTTTTAATTTTATGAAATAAAATAGTAAGTATTAATAATAAGAAACACACATTTTAGTTGATAAAATATAACCAACCCATTTTACCACACTGTACACTACAACTTCATTAAAATATTTAATTTCTGATAACAATTTATTAATATAATAGTTCTGTTATCTTTTCACTGTACTGAAAGAGAGAAAATTTAGCTTCAAAAACATAAAAGTTTCTTCATTTATAACTACGTTTTTCTTTCAACAACCAGGTATTTAAGCAAGTAATAGGAGTTCCGATGAAAGTTAATTGTTCTACTTGTGTTGCATACTTATATTTTTATTTTTATGAGAATAGGTTTAGTTAAAATCACAAGCACGGAGGGTTTTGCCTTTAGATATGGCCCGGCATGGCCAAGCGTGTTAAGGCGTGCGACTCGAAATCTGAGGGTCGCGGGTTCGCATCCCTGTCGCGCCAAACATGCTTGCCCTTTCAGCCGTGGGGGCGTTATAATGTGACGGTCAATCCCACTATTCGTTGGTAAAAGAGTGGCCCAAACGTTGGCGGTGTTTGTCTAAACAGCCTACGTAATGGTCTGGCTTTGTTGAGTGTGCTAAGTAACCAACGCTCAGGCTTTGTACAGTATATCTTAGGTTTAGTAAAACAGGACATTTTGTGTGCACTGAGAGATTCTGAATGACACTTCTGCCAACATCAGGTTTAAAAAGATTTCTGAATTCTATTAGTTGAATCATGATTTGCTGGAAGTACAATATAGACAAATATTTCAGAATGGTAATTCAATGATTGCAGCAACAACAGCTGATATTGTATTAAATATTTTGTACTAGCATGTTCTCATGGACATGTTGCCCGTATTCTGTCAAGTTGTCATGATTCCAGTGACACAATGCATGACCAAATGATCTGTCAGTGGCCTCTGAAGAATGTTAACATAATTCTGCAGCTGTGGAACAGGAACGTGTCTGTGGTATTGCACTAATACGCATTGGCACTTTCTAATGAGATAAACAGGATCATATACGTTTATGGTAAATGTAAAGGAAGATAAATGTATTTCTTTGGAGCGATCAGTAGCTAACTTTTATTTCAGACTTTTGTCTCACAATGTCATGGCAAATAAGGGCATTGTAAATTGCTTTTGGTATATGACGGCATTACAATTTGCTTGCTAAAAATTATCGTAATGACATTTAACTCAAACCTTTTGTTAATAGAACCATTTAAAGTTCGCAATACTTCCATCTTGAATTTATCATCTTACCAAGAACTTCACTCGCTGATGTGGAATCTGTAAATGATTTATTAATATAAAGTCGATATATTAGTTAAAATAAGTTCTGCTTTGACTTACTTAAGCTGGATTAGTGAGTAAATCAGTTAAATAGCAAGTCATTTCTTAAATACAACTGCAGACCTTCCTTGAATAACAGTATACAGTGTTCAATGTAATACAAGTGCAAGTTTCCACAAAAGTTTATTTATTGTTTTACTTCAACAGTGATGAGCGCAACAAGTAACCTACATACTGAGCTTAAGCTTTAAACAGTTTTTGTTTTTAGGATTAATTTTCATTTAACATATCAGAAAATTGAAGTTCTTCAGTGGGGGTTTTAAGTTGATAACTTCATTTTATTCAGTCTACAGTAATTTTAAATGAAATATTTAATTATTTATTATAAACAGTGGAAAGGCACCAAAACAATTAAATCTTATGTAAATTTGTTAGATGTATTCGGTTTGAACACCATACACTTTGTATCTGAGGCTGATTTTGTACATCCTCACATTTCAGTATGCATGTAGTGTGTATAGGAAAAATTCGTTTTGGAATAAGTCATAACGTGTTTTGTTTTTTTTCAAAATAACGTCATTCCAAAACATGCTTACGTTCTTTCCCACTATTAACTATTACTCAACTGTCAGGGTTCCTTCCTTTGCCCATCTAAACATTGGTCTGATATTTTCTCGATTGTTCCAGTCTTTTATACCCCACTTATTTGCACTTGGCAATATTTATCTCGTGCAGCCCAGCGTGACCAGGTGGTTAGGGTTCTCGATTTGTAATCTGAGAGTCGCGGGTTCTAATTTCCATCACACCAAACATGCTCGCCTTTTCAGCCGTGGGGGCATTATAATGTGACGGTCAATCCCATTATTCGTTGGTAAAAGAGTAGCCAAGAGTTGTCGGTGGGTGGTGATGACTAGCTGCCTTCCCTCTAGTCTTACATTGCCAACTTAGAGATGGCTAGCGCAGATAGCCCTCGAGTAGCTTTGCGTGAAATTCAAAAGAAGCCAAACCAAATTTATCTCGTGACTCTCTCCGTTAATGCGTCCTCTGTTCTTGTACTGTGTATAACTCATTAAGGTCATGTTATTACTTTTTCTCGACAAAATATTACCAACGGGTTTTACAGTATTATAATTGCTAAGAAATATTTTAATGTTATCTGTGTCATCCAGTTGATCTTCACAGTAATTATAATTATACAAAAATAATTCCGATTGGCAAGCCTACTTACGGTATGAATTCCCAGTAGCATCAGTGAATATTGTATACCTTCAGGATATGTGGGGGCTCGGCTCCGAGAATTTCTGGGCGTGTGGTAACCTTAACCATAGATCCAGGAGCAGTGTTGGCCTTTGAATCAGGATTAGCAATTCAATCCACATCTTTTCCATTATTATTCGCGAAGCCTGTAGGGTTGCAGTCTCTCACAGTTTATAGGATTTGGATCTTAAACTTTATTTCTGTCTCTATATTTATTAGGTATATTAATGCATAGATTATCCAAGGTTTACAAGTTATTCATTCCTCAATCTCAGTTGACCTTTATACTTTGATTATAGATCTCCAATATTTTGTATTTGTCTCCTATTTGCATACTACCACAGTCGTGGAGTCCCACCACTTCCAGTATTTTTTGTGCACAAGGGTCAAGTACTGCAGATAAGGGTTTTTACCTTTGAACTTGCATCAGCTTCTCATGAGTTCTGCTGTATTGTATGTGTTGTTTTTTTTCTCGTCACCTCCATTTCATGGACGACTGGTTACTACTGGTACCATCTCATCAATTGTCAGAACATTATATTGTGATTTTATTTTCAAATACAAATGAGGTAGACTACATCTTCATGACTTAGACATCTGTTCTTGCTCCAATTCAACACGTCATCAGTCTATGTATTTATTTTTCGTCGCAACTCTCAGTCTGTATCAGCTGACTCCAACCCAGTCCAATGTTATGAAATATGATGCCAGACTATTACCTCTCCTTTTCCCACTACTTCTTTCTCTTTTGGGAATGTGAGCATCATTCTAATATTCCACGTTTTGGGGACAAAAGCAAAAAATATCTTTTTAATGATATATATGTGGCCAAGAGATAATAAACATCGATTTACTGGATCTCCAATTTATTTAGTCAGGATCATTCTTCGATCTCGAAGGGTTATTAAGTTGGGACACTATTATTACATGGGTTCTTCTACCTCCACGTTGTCCAGAATTCAATATCTTTATAAATGCATTGCATCAAAATAGGGTGCATGTACCAACAGTCAGGAATTCCAGGAGTTATGCACACACAAAGAAGCTTTCTTAAACAGCGTTTTATTCCTTTTTGCTCTTCAACAAACTATGCCTCATCGTCTGAAATAACTAAAGGGATAAACGTCAGACCTCACTCCGCCAATTCTGTGCTGGTGTCTTGCATTTCTCATCAAGGAAGCACTTGGTCCAGAAATCCTTATTTTGGAATTTTGAACCTCCTTTCTCTAGACCATTCCTATCGTATCATCTTCTATCTTGCCATGTTTCACGGATGATGCTTACAGTAGCAGGTCAAATTTTTCAATATTCAGTGATTCTCCCTGACAGAATAGATGCCATATCGCGAGTTTGCTGTTGGATTTGCTCTCATTTTACAACACTTTTTGGTGGGTTGGCCTCTCATTGCATAACACAACTACTGCTAGTTGGTCTCCAGTACCTCTTCTTTGGGCTTTGATAATGGATGCATTCCATCAAGGTAGAACGGGATTACAACACTAGACCTTCTCCTCACTTCATATGTTAACTAGGGTAGCAAATGTAAATTGTTGAAACACATTGTAAGGAACTGTTTATAATATCACAATGGCTTCTACACTCTGCTTTTTGCTTCTGTGGTACCTTCTGAACTGTCCACCTCTTAAGTTATTTCTGTAGAGAGAGTAGTGATCTCACACAGTACACGAAGCTATCCAGAAGTTTAAGCTTCAGACACAGAGGTAATGCAGTCTTTTGCATAGTATAAGAGTTTAATTTTTAAGGTGGCCATATACCTGTCTCTATTTTTATTAGTACAAGATGTACATTTATCAAGAGAAATAACACACATATTAACAGTGGTGTACTGAAAAGAGGTTGAGCACATTTCGATTAGAAGTGCCAACCATAGCTCGTTTTTAACCCGATTCTTTGGTCCACAATCACTCGTTTAAAGTAGGCTTATCAACTGCCATTAAATTATTTCGACTACATAATTTTTGAGTCTTCATTTCTCTCTTGATTCTTCAACTCACTTTGGGTCTTTGACCCAAATGACCATTTCAGTTACTTAACAGGCACATTAAAAAGTTACATTATATGTTCATTTTCAACACCTACTTGTGGCATAACTCTATACGCCATGTACTGAAGGTTACTTTTTCGTGACTGTTGGCCAACTAACATCACCGGACAGAATGATTTGCTTTGTTTGTTTACAGACAGCTTTTTCCATCCTCAGCTCAATTCCTCTTACCCAAGAAAGAAAAGGGATAAATCCTTATTATTGATCAATCTTATCACTATTTCTCAGGAAAGGGATAAATCCTTATTACTGATCAATCTTATCACTATTTCTCAGAAAAGGGATAAATCCTTATTATTGATCAATCTTACCACTATTTCTCACTTTTACATCTGATCATATTTTGATCATGGTCATGTTTAGCAAGGGCCTTGAGGGTTCATGGATCTCCCACAGTACATTTATTTCGCATTATTTACACGATATAGCAGTCTCTTAATATGAGGGTTTTCACCTACCCCTGTAGTAATTTCAAATATGTCTGCTCAGTTACATACAGGGGTAATTATTTACATTACTACTTTTTAGGATTCCTTACCTTATTTTCACAGGATCTCACTCTGTGGTGAGTGTTGCCCATGCAGCTGTGTTTTTTTTTTTAATCAAACCAATTCCACACTTGCGAACATTAATTCAATATACTTAATATAAGTTGCAACAAGCTCTGGAGAAATAGCATGTTCCATAAGACCAGCTAGAGTCTGACCAGCTAGTATTACTGTACTATGCTGCACCACCACTCAAGAATTATCACCATTAAAACATAAGGAGATTCTGCCCGTCTCTGCATTGAATAAAATTAGGGTCGGGTTGTGTTTAAAACTTTAGGGGGCTTTCCAATGCATATTACCTCCAAGATGCTACTAGTGGAGCTAGAGAGCCCTTACCACATATGGTTTATAGTCACTGAGGTGGTGACAGTTTTTTTATCTGGACTGTTAGAGTTAATTCTTCTACTCATGGAGATAAAGGGCAAAGCTAAGTCCTTGGATATTTCCCAAATGTCCCTGCAGCAACCTACGTGGGAGCCTACTCATTATACTGGTTAATATTTGACTTTCGGTTATCCACTTGGGTTGATCGTGTTAGAGAAATTGAGTATTATTAGAAATGCATTTTAATTTAGGAAATTGTTAACATTCATGCTTTAAGGTCTATCTTATTAAACAATAAATTTTCAGACAAAAGGGCTTCATGCTTTTTTTTATAATTAGGCCCACACCAACTTCTCTATGTTTTATTTGTATACATTACCTTCTGTGAGCCCAAAAATTATGGAAAATAATTTTTTTTCGGGCGAATTAATTGTCCCTCCTCCCGAAGAAGGTCAACACCGTACCTTACGTATTTTGTAATGGTCTTTTCTTGTGGTGAGTAAAATGACAATGAATGATGATTTCCATCAGAAAAGTTGAAAAACTACTCTCAACTGAGCATTCTATTGTGCTTGATACACTTATTGCATTGAAATACATGTATTTTTTGCAAATACAATCAGTTTCCTTTTCCTAAAAACAAATGCAATGCAATATTAATTACTGAATTAACACGTAGAATGATAAAATACAACTGTAAATGTCTCCCTTGACATTGGTTTCGCCGGTACACGCTAATGGAAGGAATTATTTATCAGGTTTTTATGGGGCTGCAATTCTTTACATTAAATGTCTGTGACGTGTTGGCAATAAATTTCAATAATAAATTGACAGCACACAATTCTCGTTTTAAAACTAATATATTCAAAACAAGTCAAACGTATGTACAATAGGGTTCTTTATAGGTTATCACAATTGTGCCCACATTTTTAAATAATCGTCTCTTTCTGCATTAAAGTCCACACTGACAGGTTCAATTGAACCCCAGTGGCTCAGTGATATGTCTGCGGACTTAAACGCTAAAAATCGGGTTTCGATAGCCCTGGTGGGCAGAGCACAGATAGCCAGTTGTGTGCTTTGTGCTTAATTTAAATAACAACAACAGGTTCAATTACTTTAGACCCTTTATTACCCTTGAAGACATTTGACAAGACAAATTATTCACCTTTTCTCTGTTATTAAAATGCAATCTGCAGTTACAACTTTTAAAAAGTTGCTAATATATACTTTTTATGGATAAACTTTTAAACACAGTCTAAATTTATATCTCTCAATAACTTATTTTATTTAACTCGGTCATCTTTATGTTGCCCAACTAGAACGTTTTACCCACAAGGAGGCGTTATGATGTAACAACACTCAGTTAAAAAAGGAGAAAACTCAGAAGGTTCGACTAACATGACGTCAATTCACAACAGTTGAATTACGCAACTAATAATTCCTAGAGTTTTGCAAACGTGCAATAAATTACTGCTTCTAAAAATACTAAATTTAACACTCAAGCTTTATAACTATATAGATCAATATTCAAGTATTAAATGTAAATAAAACAATCACGTATTTCTGACACTATCTTTTAGATATTTATTATTGAATAGTTTCAATAAGTTTATACTAGTTATAAAATATTTTGTTGATTTATTATCTAATGCTTAAATTCATATTGGTATGAAGCATTAATTTCTACTTTATCTAATAACTGGAGTTTTAGTTTGTCTTGTTTGTTTTTGAACTTCACGCAAAGCTACATGAGGGCTATCTGCGCTAGTCGTCCCTACTTTTACAGTGTAAGACTAGAGGGAAGGTAGCTAGTTATCACCACCCATCGCCAACTCTTGGGCTACTCTTTTACCAACGAATAGTGGGATTGATCGTTACATTATAACGCTCCCATGGCTGAAAGGGTGAGCAGGTTTGGTGCGACGGAGATTCGAGTCCGCGACTCTCAGATTACGAGTCGAACGCCTTAACCCACCAGGCCATGCCGAACCCCTGGAGTTTCATGATTTGGGATTTAGCATTTAAACTTTAGTATTCATTATCTGAGATTTGGTATCCAATGTTTACTCTTCTGTATCTGAGATTTGGTATCTTGTGTTTACTGTTCTATGTCTAAGAATTTGTGTAGTAGTTTCTATACTTTCTTTTTCTTTATATCAATTGAATATCAGACCATCAAGTCATTTTGCAGTTTCTACGACACTAGATAAAAGGAAAATCAACCAACGAAAACGCAAGTAACAGCTTTGGTTATTTGTTTGTCGTTTTTGTGTAAAATTAACCCAGGCTATCTGCGCCAAACAATCAGTAACAATCTTAAAAGTAAAAACTAAAAATACCATTGTCAATGACACTGTCCAATATCAGAAGCAAACCCATAGAAAACTAATGTCAAAATGGTGCAGTTAAAAATTGGCTATTCTGACACAAGTGTCACAAACACCACACATTGGTGAATTAGACCCAGATAAAAAAAAAATGATGAGTTAAAACCTGTGACTAATGCATAGCCTAGCCAAGACAAATACGTACCTCTGATCCTTATGGAAACTAGGTAATCAAAAATAGATTTAATTTAAAAACGATTGTTATAAAGTTGCTCTCCCCAAATCGACTGTCAACTGGTGCAAAGCCATGCTTTGATAAAAGTGCCATAGTCTATAAAAGGAACAGGCAAGGCTGTGACAGCACCAGAAATGATGGACTTGGCTGCAGTCTCAGCAATCTCTTTCACATGAATACCAATATAGCCAGGTATCCAGAAAAAGTAGATATAAGTAAATAATACAGAAAAATAGGTCAGTCAGTTTTGAATATCGATGACAATAAGGTTAGAAGTAATATTAAACAATTCTAGAGCCAGTAGATAGCTGAGTGGGTTGGTGTAAACAGTACAGTTAGTGATCTGCTTAGCTTCTATGTAATGCAAAACGTCCGGACACAAAGGCCAAAAAAAAAGGTCAGACCATCTATCCTGAAATAATATACCACTGAAGAAGAAAAGCACAGCCCATTGTGGAATGCTGTGTTAAAAGTTGAAGGTTGGTAGCATATTGTAAAAAACAGTTGCAGATGACAGAAGTGAAGAGGGGGTTTATGGGACTCAGTGTACAGACTGTGAATTGAAATGTGGAATGTCCCCATTCAGAGCCAAAGCCCAGATGATGAACAAGTTCCAACATCTTCAGGGCAAAGTGCCTAGGAGAGGCACAAACCAAACACCCATAGGTCAGCTAGGAGCATATGAGGGTCCGATAAATATACTGAACAACAATCCACTCAGCAAGAGGTGGAAGAGAGAACATAGAGAATATTCAGCACTGTTTTACACTTGATACGTAGCAGCTTGATGTGAGAAATGAAAGTAGGTTTATGATAAATGATAAGTCCCAAGAAGTTTGCCTCCTCAGGAACCAGGTAAAGAACACCACCACCGAGATGGGGGTCAGAGTGTAAACCTTGATGACAGCAAAAGTGCATGCAACTAGTTTTGGAAAAAGAAAATGCAAAATAATCAGTTGTGGTCCATTTCAACAAGTGATTGAGAGCAGTCTGAAACTGCTGCCCTATAAACCTAATATTCGAAAGAGATATGGAAGTCGTCAACACAGGCTGTTTGCAATAGTAAGTGTAAGTTGTTGAGTAATATCGCTGATATTTACACTTAACAGCATGACACTAAAGACACAACCTTGGTGAACCCTATGTAAAAGAACAGGTAAGGGTCAAACCCACATATACCTGGAATTACCTGCCAAGTAAAAGTTGTGTATAAAAAGGGGCAAATGGCCATGCAACTAGTAGGAGTGAAGTTCCTGCGAAATGCCCTATTTCCATATAGTATCATAAGCCTTTTCGAGACCGAAGAAAGTGAACAAAAGATACTATCTCTTGAAAATACTTTCTTGATCGATATTTCAAGTTGAATCAGATGATGGCCCACGTTGAAACACTATTGACAAAACTCACATTTGGTGGGCGAGAGAAGGTTCTTTGATTCAAGGAACGAAACAAGATGAGCATTAAGCATCCTCTCCAAAACCTTACAGAAAGAGTTTGTCAAAAGTAGAACAACAGGCTTGCATGACGTATCAGAAAAAAAAAACATTTTTCTGCCAAATACAGTTAAAGAGAACCAGAAGAAGAGCACGAAAAGCAGAAGAGAGATGGCGCTTCCATGGAGTCGTTAATAGACAGAAAACTAATGACAGTAGGATTGAGTTTAGAGATAGAGAGGCGAGAGGAAGTCAGTCACCCTGCACCTTTCTGCAACTTCCACAATGGCATAAAGGTTGGGTGACATCGACCACAGCCAACCTCCTTCATAATTATTGGAAAATGAGCACTATCAGCCCTCCAAGAAAAACGAGAAAAACTGAAGGGGACTGATATGTATAGTAATAACAGCAAAGGAACCAGTGTTAAAAGAGAAAGGTTGTGATCTGAAAGCATATACTCGACATAATGGTTCCTTCCACAAAATCACCACCACTCCGGAGAGGATTGGTTCTATTAAAGTCTTCCAAGATCAAAAAGAGAGAAAGCAACTGTTCTATAAGAGCAGTGTATGTCTCTCTGGGTAACAAGTATAGAGAACAAACAGTGATGGTACGACCCACAGAGATACAAATGGCTACAACCTCCAAGACTGTATCGAGTGGCACAGATAAGGTAGGTTCATGCTAGTCAACCAGCAGTTGAACCATTCCATGAGTTCGTCCATCACACAATCTATCATTCTGACATAAAGAAAACTTCAAAACAGTGATAGCAATAGCAGATATCATGAATGTTTCTTGTATGGAGATACATGCATGGGATGATAGGAATCGATCAAAGCCTTAATGTCATCCAAATTAAAATGGGAACCTCAACAATTTCACTATATCAAAGTGGCCATTTTTATGTAGGTGAAGGAGAACTGGGTGGAGAACACTTGTTTGTGACTATAACATTTCTGTTTAACAGAAAGAAATATTTTAAACTCTATGTGATAATGACCTGCACCAAGAAACTAAAGGAGATGAACCCGAATAGTCACTGGATGCAACAGTAGACAGAGACGAAAGTGGACACTGATTTGTAGATTCGTGTAATCATGAAGGATAAACAAACATCCACATGGTGTGAGAAAGGTTCTGGAGGCGCACACAATAAGACCTGTTTGCACTTACACACTAGGAGTGAAACATAGTGCAGCAGCATATGTCCAAGATAGAGCAAGGGAAAACAACTTTGAAGCCTATGGATAAGAAATGTTAATGATAGTTTATGTGTTGTACCTCTTTTTCTTCCCCAACTTAAGACAAAAACGAAAATAAGACATAAGAACCATCACAATTGACACTCATAAGCATTATGGTCTCTGCCACCGCAACGAGCCTACATCAAAGAACGACAACAACATGATTTTGAATGACCAAACCATTGACACTAAAAACAATTCAGAGAGCTAGAAATATATGGTTCTCCTTTATTTTTAAAATACCCTATTTTAACAGAAGTAGATAGATGGGAGGGTGTAAGGATCAAAATCAGAACATCTGAAGGCAACATAATACGAGTGAAGATACGTCTCGCCACAAATAACTCCTTGGCTAGAGTAGCCAGCAAGAACCTCCGACTCAGGGACGTTCCATAAATTCCCAGTGATCAGAATAAATGTAAAGAAAAATATGGAGTAGCTTCAATGGGTATATCCCCAATGGTCTTTGAATTCAAAATTAGTTTTGTTTTGGTGTAAATGTTTCCACCAAGATATTTCCAGAATGAGGCTTCTTTACTGATGTAAAGCAAGTCCTTTTAAACCTTCTGAGTAAAAATGAGAGACGTTTGTCCTAATGATTTCTCAGTCAAGGAATGAAGGATGAGGAAATAATGTTCTTAGGTGGGAACTGAAGATTTAAAGTCATTTTTATAATCAACACGATTTATTTATTTTTTGTAAGTTGAGAATCCATAAAAAAGGAAAGTTTCAGTGCCAAATGTCCTCACCCACCATGTTTTCCTGCAAGGGAATACACTACAATACTAAAGCTGAGCATTGTATATATGCCATGATTTCCTATACCAAAATATCAGAATCATAACACCTGTTGAAAATTTCCAACACTAATACTCGACTGACCCTAGCCCAACTAGACAACCATCTAACCATGGGTAAGAAACCCCAAGACCACCAGTTCGCAGTTATTAATTATCATAATGGTGTGTTCAAGTATTATTGAAGTAAACTGAGTCATCAGCGACACCCTTAAACCGTCAGGAAGGATCCTCTCCTCTATTTCATGGTTCGTCACGCACGGCAAACACATGAGTGGATGTTTGGATCTCAGAGGAGGTAAACTGAAAACACAGAACCTTCCCTACGAGGCCCCATAACCATGAAGAGGAATCTACAAGGGTTTGCTTTGCTTTGCTTGATTTAGCAGTGTAAAACTAGAGGGAAGGCAGCTAGTCATCACCACCCACCGCCAACTCTTGGGCTACTCTTTTACCAACGAATAGTGGGATTCACCGTCACATTATAACACCTCCACAGCTGAAAGGGCGAGCATGTTTGGTGTGACGGGGAATCGGATGACGAGTCGAGTGCCTTAACCACCTGGCCATGCCGGGCCTGAATCAACAAAGATAATAAGAGTGAATACACGATTATCGCGAAGAGAAAAATTACGGTTCTACGATACCCATACAATATCACGATAAATGAAGATAACTAAAGCTGCAGAGCAGTAGAGATCTTCTAGCGAGTCTACAAACCTCTAAGAAGCTTTCATTTTGAAATGCATTTTTATCTTTTTTTCGATATAGTCTACACAACTTTTCGTGCTTAGTTCACTGCTCTATTTTTATTACGTGAACTTTTTCTTTTCTTTGGGGGGGGGTGGGAATTAAAGGCTTTGGGAACCAAATTCTCTCCTTCTCAACTTTTGCAAATATTTCAAAAATATATTTTCTATGATAAAAATTTGATTTTAGAATACCTGACACACACAGTAAAGCCACTTTATTTGTATATTAAACAAGTATTTATTTTAATGTACACGTGTCAGTGTTACGAATAGAATTTTAGTATTCGCATAAAATTCTTATTGATAAGCATAACATATCTATATATGTAAACAAGTATTTCTGAAAACACATACTATACTCTTCTATTTATATTCGAAAGCATTGAGAAGACTTGGACCTATCTAATCTGACAGCCAATTTTAAAATTCACAGGTCTGTATGTAAAGGACCTTGAAACCAGTTATCTACAAATCAGACAAGTGGTGTTATATATATATAATTAATTGATATCATAGAAAAAAGGGACTAGTCATTTCTCATCAGGTCAAACAAAATTCACCGAATCTGAAATATATCATCTATAAAAGGCCTGAACAGATGATATTCTACACTTCAAATAACAAAGTGATAACTTTAACTAATAAATGAAAAATAACTAATAATAATTAAAGTGAAATGTATAAATAAATACCCAGTAATTGCTGAGGTAACAAATTTATACGAGGGCTGTTAAAAAAATACGCGGACTGTTTGAATTGTTGGTTCCAGGGGAATCCGCTTGGTGTCGCTAGGTTCGCACATATCAGCTGATTACGACGCCATTTCCCTATTGCAGATATCTTCATTTGTGTATTAGCTACGCGGTTTTAAGTGAAGTGCGATTTTCTCGTTTGGCGAATTTCAGAATGAATGACCTGAAGGAGCAACGACTTGCTGTGAAATGTGATGTTAAACTTGGAAAATCTGCGACTGAAACTTTTGCTATGCTTAACACGGCTTACGGTGATGTTGCGATGAAGCGTACGGCATGTTTCAAGTGGCATGAACGTTTTAAGGTTGGTCGACAGTCCATTGAAGATGATGAGCGTCCTGGACGTCCTTCCACGTCAACTGACGACCCACACGTCGACAAAATCAACACCCTGGTGCGGTCAAATCGACGTCTGACTGTCAGGGAGCTTGCTGAAGAGTGTGGGATATCAGTTGGATCCAGTTACGAGATTTTGACCGAAAAATTGAAGATGCACCGCGTTGCTGCGAAATTCGGCCCTCAGAACTCGTGAGTTTTTGGTCAAACACTCGATCACTGTTCTTTCCCATCCCCCCTACTAACCTGACCTTGCTCCTTGCGATCTTTTCTTGTTCTCCAAACTCAAAAGACTCTTGAAAGGAAGAAGATTTGAGACGATTCCCGAGATTAAGGCAAATGCGACAAAGGAGCTGGAGGACATTACAAAAGAAGCGTACCAGGAGTGTTTCAACAAGTGGAAACACCGTTGGGATAAGTGTGTGCGTTGGGGAGGAGAGTACTTTGAAGGGGTCCCATACCTGTAACTTCTGAATAAAGTACATTTTGTTTTATGACGTCAGTCCGCGTATTTTTTTAACAGACCTCGTACTATGAGCCCTATAAAGAAACATTCACATAATGTGTATTAGTATCCCTACCAAAAAAAACACAACAATAAATGACAACAACAGAACCCATGTAATAACTAAAGGGAAAATATAAGAAAAAATTTGAAAAATAAAAAAATTGTATCCTTCTATGTAACATTTTTAAGAGTTATATTTGCTTTGAAACTTTACGTAAGTAGCACCATCTCGTGTACTTCATACCAACTCATAACCATACTTCAGAAATGGTAATATGTAGACGTTCAATGCAACCAAAATTCACAAACACTTATCAATAAGCACGCAAGTTTACAGAACTCCGTTTTCCTCATACACCAAGTGTAATATTTTAACTTCGAAATTGTCAAATATCGTTTTAAATAGTTTCGGACACGTACTTATATTAAAATGCATTCAAAATGTAGAAACATAAAACAGAAATATTAAACACCTAGTATTATGTGTTAACATTTCAACTTTTTTTAAAGTGCATGCTTAGCCTTTTTCTAATATTTGGGTTCATTATGCTAAAAGTTGCCGAAGAATAAATAACTTTATCACTCAGCAAAAGGTTTTAATTTTTCACATTTTTCAGCAATACTAACATATACATTTTTAAATTCATATTATTTAAATTTGGATTTAGCTGTTTACAATTCACATAGATTATATTTCATTATACCTATAAAAGATCTCAGTGTAGCTAAAATTATTACTCAAAAGCTTGCAAACAGGTATAAAAGCTAAAATATTGAAATAATGTGGTACTTTAAGGATTAGGCTTAAAACTAGGCCATAATCTGTTAAACTACAATAACATGGTATTCATCAGACTTCTTGCCATTCATCCAATATATAGAAAAGTTAAATACTATGCAAGTATCAGTATAATAAAATGTTGAATTAATAATTAAAATTCTATTTCTTTCAGATTACATCTATGCATTATGGAACATTAAAGTGTTTTGGCTTTTATTGAAATATTGATATGTATTAGCTCATACATCACTAATAATGCACTGCAGTAACAAAAAAAAAACAACAGCATGTGGCTCATTTCTCGATAATCTAGTGACTATGATACCAGTATCATCTGTTAATATTATAATTTCTCTAAGATGAGTCTCCGATTTATTATGTAACGTATTATTATTTCAAATAACTGGAAATTTGAATTTAGAAGTTAATTAAATGTTAATATGCATTAAATTTATGATATCTGTCAATAAGTTACATGCATTTCTAAATATATATTTAACTAATACATCAATTAGCACATACATATATAAAAGAGTAAATCCGCCATACATCATAGATAAAGGTTCTAGTGTTTGATAGTACACAAGTCTCAAACTTTTGATTTATAAACCACATCAATTTAAAACAGTTATATATGAGCTCTAGTGTCCAGACAACTTCTGCCTCCAACACCTAACCTCCAATCCACCCTAATTGGCAGGGAGACAGAACTGGTTACTGCTCTTCTAGATCTAACCTTGTCTCTACTTTCATTTCACTTGTGAAGGGGGTCAAATACACATAATAATGACAAACTAGAAACCTTCTTGAACCTCTCCATAATGTCTCTGTATAGCTAGGCTTATAGTCATCATTTTGCACAAGGTCAGCAGTTTCTCACATTGATCAAAAGCACCATATCTAGCTTCCAGGCTTAGAGGATAGATCACCATTCCATACAGGACTCAAATAAATGGTGGAGAGCATTCTACATCTAAGATAATTCTTCTGGATCTTTGCAGGACTTCTGACCTCACTTTTACTCAGGTGATTATCTCTTTTATTTTTTTATTACAAGTCCTTCATTTTAGAAATTATTTTTTCATTGCTCAGGTACCTTAAGTAACTGATCAGCTAAGAATGCCAAAAAAGATACTCTTTAGGTTATTTTTATCAAATTTATAGTTGCAATTTAAATTGCATAATTACTCTACCATGATTGTGTGTCATGAGAAAAATTAAATAATTTATATTTTCTAAGTTTACCATCATAATAATGTTCGACTTCTTAAATTTATAACATTTTATTTAATTTTATCCTGTGTTACAACAGTGTTTACTTGCAACCACACATTTTTTATTCTATAAGGAACATGCCTATCATGAATATTTAAGGCAATTTTAAAATACTTCATATTTCCTCAGTATATCTAATAAAATCAGTTCCCCAATTCATTGCAGATAATTTGTCTCATCCTATCACATTTTGTGTGTGTGTGCAAAACTTGGAACTAAAATTTTATTATTCCTTATCTCCATATGCAGTATAATATCAAACGTTATTAAGCAATGATCACTTGCACCCAAATGTTCACTAATCTCTACTCTATCAACTATTTCTATATTGTAAGTTAATAATAAATAAACATACCTCATAGTTCTCTAACCTATAGGGGAAGAACACAATACTTAACAATTTCTAAAACCTCCCTCCCTCATGACTGAACTTTAACATTTCCAAATCTGTAAGCCTGAAACTGAAATCTTCATAATTATTACTTTATCAACAGAATTTTTTTCTTACTGTAGAGTGTCTCATTAATTTCATCAGTTGTATTTTTTATCTATGAAAAAATACAGCTAAAACCTTTTACTATTATAACCACTAGCATACACCCAAACAGATTCAAGTTCATTGCTATTATCTTTGATATCTTCAATTTGATGCAACTCATTTTATACACAAAATCATTCCTCTCCCTATACTCTATCACTATTAAGTAACCTATAACCCTGTATTTCAGAGAAATTCCTGTCATCAAAATTGTCAACATTTAACTAGGTTTCAGTACTTCCCATGAGGTAAAAATCTGCTGTTTCAAATAGTGCTTTTATGTCATCTATTTCTGTACTTTGTTCTTGCACTACACTTTTTTCTACATCTTATTTTCTCATTACTGTCTAGTGCTAGTTTAAAACTGACCCAATTGTTAAGTGCCCTTGCAAACAAGCAAGTTCCTATTCTAATTAAAAATAAAACCATCCATTTGAAAAAGCTCCCTTTTCCAATTTAATGATTCCACAAATGCAAAGAACCTGCTTATCTTTATGTAGTAACCTGAATTTAGCATTCAGTCCTAGCAACTGACTTATAATTTCAGTCCCACAACTAAACTGTGGTGGTATTCCCAACAGTACTGTGTTATTAGAAGGTTTTTTCTTCAGGACATTTTAATCTTTTAATCAACCCTTCTGTACGAGCACTACTAAAACTGTATCACTGATAGAACTTTTAATATATTACTTGTTCTACTAGTTATAACCTCCATCCCTAACCCTAGATAACATAATTATTATTCTTTATTTATACCACAGACTATCTATTCTATTCACGTGCAGTACTGAGGACTTTGTTGTGTTTCTATTGTTTTCCTTCCCATAGTTCCTCATCTACACAACCTAAAGGCTGAAACCATAACAAAACCTGCTTGTTATAATTAAGTTTCTAGTCCTATTACTACTGCTTCTAACATTCAGCGAAAGCTTAAGTTCCTATTAAAATCCTGTTGCCATTTTGCACAGTTTACCGTTTTTGAAAGAAAAGACGAAACATGAACACTCCAATCCTCAGGCATATATTTAGTCTGTTAATGAAAGAGAAATCAGTTTAATATATATATATTTTAACACCCTTGAAAACAACCACTACCTAGTTCTGATGTTTTATTTCTCAATCCTCTTGCCCCCCGCTAGTACAGCGGTATGTCTTCGGATTTACAACGCAAAATCAGGGGTTCGATTCCCCTCGGTGGGCTCAGCAGATAGCACGACGTGGCTTTGCTATAAGAAAACACACACTCACACTCAATCCTTTTACTTACCACCAAACGATTAATATTTACATGATCCAGATAAATCCCAGTATTTCCTATACAGTTATTAGTATCAGTAAAATTATTGCTAACATACAGTTTTCATCAAAAACTTGCTTTGAGAATCTTTTAGTGGCCCAATCCTTATTTTAACATTTTGCTTGCCCTTAACATACCTAAAAACGTCTGGCAATTAGTTTTAGAATAAACAGCCTGCTGTTTCTTATGACCTTTTTCTGATTTCCTACACTTCTTTTTAACCACATCCCTAACTTTCTTATAGTTATTTTAGTTTTACCATTCAGATTTCCTCTTAAGGACTTCCAGATGTTTAATTTATTAACACCTGTATATCACAGTAGTGGCCAAAGTCACACTGGCAATTATCATTGTGGTTAAAATGCGTACACGTTGACTGAAAGTTACCAAAAACAGTTCCAACTGCCCACTAACTCCATAACTATTTATTGTGAACATAATCTTGCTTTGGCTTCTGGATGTAACGGTAAAACTAAGGAAAGCAAGGCACTTCCTCAAAACACTGAAGTTTATGAAAAGAAACAAACAGAATATTAGCCAAAATTAGTGGAATTTATCAACAATATTGATCGACAACTGTTCTTGCATGAACTTACAAAAACAGTTATATAACAGCTAATTTTAATTACGTTATCTCTATATGAATACCTA
Source organism: Tachypleus tridentatus (assembly GCF_004210375.1). NCBI lineage: Eukaryota > Metazoa > Arthropoda > Merostomata > Xiphosura > Limulidae > Tachypleus > Tachypleus tridentatus. The sequence continues at coordinate 30,377,944 of NC_134836.1, forward strand.
AAAGAATGTGTATGATCAGTGGTACTGGCTCCCCTCAAATCCTTAATACACACAATTTAATAAATCCAGATCCATGTATAAACATTTTATTAAATATGCAAAAATATTTGTCTATTTAAAACTGGTAAATTAACCAAAGTAACAGGAAAATTGATAATATGAAAAACAAACAAGCTTATTACTATCTATATGGTTATCGTTATCAATTAACCATTGATAACAAAAACCAATATTTTCTGACTGAACCCAAAACAACTGAGGTACATGCTGCCTTATGCGTGAAACTTACATCATGCTACGACATAAAATTGATTTTATTGGTATTGGTGAAACCCTTTTTATTTGCGAGAGAAGGTGGATTATTATACCTATGCCCCATATATAGTGCTGAGATAGTTGGGGATAACGAACATATTCCTATCATATGAAAGAAAGTCCGTTTCCAGAACGTAAATGAAAGATCTGGCACTTTCAAATATCGTAATAATACGAATGAAATGAGATGTTTAGCCTGTTCGAAAATTGTAATAAAAGAGCTGTACATGCTAACACGTACTTTAACTTAAGGGTTAGAAGTTTAAACCAAAACCCGCACGTTTTTTTGTTAAGAATATTTTCATATTAAAGCTATTAGTTATAAAAATGATATGTCTAAGCTATTGCTAGTATTTAATAGCTGAAATTAATTTAAATTGTTTTATTATTAAATAATACGTACTACTCGTAATCTGAGGGTCGCGGGTTCGCATCCCCATCGCGCCAAACATGTTCGCCCTTTCAGCCGTGGGGGCGTTATAATGTTTCGGTTAATCCCACTATTCGTTTAGAGTAGCCCAAGAGTCGGCGGTGGGTGGTAATGACTAGCTGCCTTCCCTCTAGTCTTACACTGCTAAATTAGGGACGGCTAGCACAGCTAACCCTTGATTAGCTTTGTGCGAAATTCAAAACCAAACAAGGATATTTTATTATATATATGAATAACCTCATCCAATTAATATTATAGTGAATGTTATTCTGTCACCTCGATCATTCTTATAATTTTATATATAAAATCAATGTTTGTATTATCATTCATAACAAACTCCTCGCTATTTTCCCGCAAAATTAAGAAAATGGCCATTTTTACTTACATTCTGAAATTAATTAATAATTTTCTAGCTCTTACTTAAATAAAACTATTCAAAAATTAATCTAGCTACACACTGTTTGTTTGTTTTTGAATACGCGCAAAGCTACTCGACGGCTATCTGCTTTAGCCGTCCCAAAGTTAGCAGTGTAAGACTAGTGGGAAGACAGCTAGCTAGTCATCACCACCCAGCGCCAACTCTTGGGCTACTCTTTTACCAACGAATGGTAGGATTGACCGTCCAATTATAACAACCCTACGACTGAAAAGGCAAGCATGTTTGGTGCGACGAGGATTCGAATCCACAACCCGCAAATTACGAGTCGAACGCCTTAACCCACATGGCCATGCCGGGCCTAGCTACGTATTACTATAGAATCACATGAATAGTCCTAATCTGCGATATATTAAAAGAGGAGCAGAATGCTCAAGGGAAGGCATCATCTATGGGCCGAGCGTGCAAGTAATAATTCGATCTAAATGGTACTATTTTGTGCTCCGGAATAAACTAAAAATTCAAATATTGATATTAAAATAGTATGTTTTCAACAAGAAGTCTAAACACTATCCGTAATCTAGAATCAGTACTGCTACGCGAACTGCCACTACTGCTTTGGCAACAAACCCTTCTTGTTTTCAAATTACTGTTATATTAATGATAATTACTTATAAGTAGGTCAGTGAATGTAGTCCTGCAAGCACCCTGTAGGTCAGTGAATGTAGCCCTGCAAGCACCCTGTAGGTCAGTGAATGTAGCCCTGCAAGCACCCTGTAGGTCAGTGAATGTAGCCCTGCAAGCACCCTGTAGGTCAGTAAATGTAGCCCTGCAAGCACCCTGTAGGTCAGTGAATGTAGCCCTGCAAGCACCCTGTAGGTCAGTGAATGTAGCCCTGCAAGCACCCTGTAGGTCAGTAAATGTAGCCCTGCAAGCACCCTGTAGGTCAGTGAATGTAGCCCTGCAAGCACCCTCTAGAAAGAAATTAATTAGACGAACATTATATTTCAAAAGCTGCAAAAGGAATGATATTTTACTCTGTGGTTTTAGCAAACTAGTTTAGTTTGGTTGGTGTTTAGCACAAAAAAAAAACATCTGTGCTGTGTCTACCACAAGTATTGAAACCTCTTTTTTTCGTGGTGTGAATTCTCAGACTTATCGCTGCGCCATTGAGGTTGAGGCTACACTGAAACAAAATACAAAATTAATTCCAAAGCAAATCTTCTGAATCTCCACAATATCCGAATAACCTTTACAGTAGAAATAAAAAAGTGAAGAAAAATCACAAGACTTAAAAAAAAAGAGCAAAGATAAAAAAGCAAGATATAAATAATGATATCGTGATCTAACATTTCTTTCACTTCCTTACAATGTTTCGGTCAATCCCACTATTCGTTGGTAAATGAGTAGCCCAAGAGTTTGCGGTGGGTGGTGGTGACCATTTGCCTTACCTCTACTCTTACACTGCTATATTAGCGACGGCTAGCGCAGATAGCCCTCGTGTAGCTTTGCGCGAAATTCAAAAACAAACAAACACCACAGGAAATGTTTCATATGATGTAATAATTGTGTGAAGTCTAAAATGTTTCCATATGTTATGGATAAGTACACTTGACTTGAAATTAATTTTTATAGAACAACCGAAAAGAGCACACCGAACGAGTGAACATGTTACAGCAGTGATGTGACAAGTGGGCTGTAGTGTAATTAAGCCTCGCAATTGCGGAAGGCATGAAGGGCCTGACTAACATAAAAATTGTCAACAAGAGAAAGGATACACAATTTAATTTGTTTAAAGTACAGGGAAGTTTCACTATTCTGATACAGTAAAAATGCTTAGAAAAAAAAAAGAGCAGACTGAGTCTATACACCGACTGTCCCAGTTAGTGCTCCATTCTGTCATAGCGGAAGTATAATACCGTGTTTCTCCGAAAATAAGACAGGGCTTATATTAATTTTCACTCCAAAATATGACACTAGGGCTTATTTTCGGGGGATGTCTTATTTTGATATATTAAAAAATTGAAGTTACAAAGTAAAACTATTAAACTAACCATTTAAAATAAACTATTATTAAACTATTAAACTAACTAATTAATACTTAAACAAACTAATTAACTAACTATTAAACTAATTAATAAATTAATTTTTTTTTCCTCTTCCTGCCACTCTTAACTGGGGCTTATTTTAAGGGTAGGGCTTATATTAAAACTATCCCCAAAAATCACACTAGGTCTTATTTTATGGGTAGGTCTTATCGGAGAAACACGGTAGTTATACTGTCTTAGTCAGTGGTCCATACTGTCATAATGGAAATATAATAATAGTTATACTGACTGTGTCAGTTTGTGGTCCATACTGTCGTAATGGAAATATAATAATAGTTATACTGACTGTCTCAGTTTGTGGTCCATACTGTCATAGTGGAAATATAATAATAGTTACACTACTGTGTCAGTTAGTGGTCCATACTGTCATAGTGAAAATATAACAATAGTTATACTGACTGTGTCAGTTAGTGGTCCATACTGTCGTAGTGGAAATATAATAATAGTTATACTGACTGTGTCAGTTGGTGGTTCATACTGTCGTAATGGAAATAAAATAATAATAATTATATTTCCACAATGCTTACTACTACATACTTCGCTTTTACCATTGCGCAGATTAACCATCCTGAAGTCTGATACATGTGTAACTCAAAAATAAACTCAGATATCAACCAATCAGAAACATAACTACAATTTTATGCGGGGGGCATATTCTGTAGTTTTGAAGTGAGATTGTTTGAGCGAAAACGATAGTAATTTGATTAAAGTTGAGTATGACAACACAAGTTTAAAACGAGATGGAAAATTTGCTGTATTTGACGAAATGTGTAGGAAAATAGCAAGAAGAAGAACATTAAAAAAATGAGAGAGAAAATCGATGTAAAAGATTACAAGAAGATAGAGAAGAAAGGCATAAGAAATAAACTATTCGTATTTGGTTCGACCTTATTTGTAATGAAAAATGAGAAGGAAAGAATAACATTTCATATGATAAAGAAGTTTGTGTGATGTACCAGAATAAAAATGTTGAAAGTTTGCTCACAGTAGGAAAGTGTTCCACACCACACGATGATTGAGTAACTGAATCCAGGAAGATTACATGTTGAAAACAAACTTCATATGAAATCATGGATGAAATATTAGACCAGCTTCGAATTCTATTTCAGGAAATCCCTGATGCTTGATACGACAGTTACACTATCATATGTTAAATAGTTCTCACTTAGAGAAGGTTCACAATTCATAAATAATGTAATAATAAGAAGTAAAAAGTTCCTATTTTGTTCCAAAGAAAACTGTTGTTATTTTTTAACATCTGTTGAAGAAGATTCAAGCAGGAAGAACCATTTACTAGGTCAATCCTAAAGATCTCAAAATGGCGCCAAACAACACGTCAAGACGAACTGTATTACTTACTTTTATGTTCAACGTGTTTGTTTCTATGTGATATTATCCAAACATTTCAGTGAAGGGTACGTAAAAATAGCATTTCAGGTCTATTTTTTGTCCATCTGAAATGCTATTATGTACACTTCTAAAACCAGACATTATTGTTCAAAAGGCACAAGTAACTAACAATGATAATAAATAGATCACAAGAAATATTTATAATTTCCATTAAAATAATTGCACAGAGAACAAAATAAGAGTAAGTCGTACACCTTGCTTTTAAAGCAAATTATCATAAAATATTTTTCTCCATTTGTTTAGAATTTTCGCATAAAGTTGCACAGGTTATGCATATCTGTCCTTAATTTTTAACTGGTAGACTGGAAAAACCGCGTTTAGTCAACCATCTTTAACTCATGGGTTACTCTGATAGAGTAGAAAAATCTGAGTGTGGATTTTGTGGTAATAGGATGTAACTTCACAGCCCAGGAACTTTAACCATTAGAGACTGGCAGACTCAACTGTGGAGGCGCTAATTTTTGTGGCTAATTTATCGTATTAAGTGCACAATATTGAAAGAAAACTCGTCTTAAGAACTTTTTTGGAAACAAAAAGTATAAAGTTCAGTGTATGAGTACAAGAGAAAAGTGATTTCCTTTGCTTGACACATTTTCCTTCCAAGCTAGAAGCATTAAATGAACAATCCGACAGAGTAAGCACTACTGGAAACCATGACTATTTACAAAAAGTTTTTTAATAGGCCATAAATGGCACATATGTATGCAAACGTCCACTTACTTACTTCAAAGTGGAATATCTTAAACGTATTTGTGATGTTTTAAAGTATATTTTACTCACACAGAACTTCTATATTTATATAGCAATTTCAAGAATAACTGAATTTAAATAAAAGTTTGAAAATAATCTGAGAAAAATAGGCTTATTTAAGCAAACAAAATGGCTGAACAGATATATTTGACGGTTACTAGAGTCCGGTAGCATTAAGGTCGACCGAGCAGCCCATGTAGGACAGCACTACTCACTTTAGTAAAGGAAAGGGCTAAATTAAGGTACTCTAAAAATTGTCTACCCTATAACTACGACTGGCCAATTGAAAAGGTGAGCAGGTTTGGTGTGACGGGGATTTGAACCCGTGATCTTCAGATTACGAGTCGAGTGCCTTAATCACCTGGCCATGCCGGGCCCTTTCACAATGACCCCGCTGGTTAACAAGTTCATTACCTTCAATATAGATGACTCTTTGTTTCACCATAATTTGGTTGTTAATACAGAGTTATCATTCCAGTGTCGAAGAAAGTAAGAAATGCACACTGTATATCACTTACCGAAATAAAGTCTGTTTCTCCTCAAGCAGTGACCAGTACTTTCCACCTTAGTGGTTTTGGAACTTGTTTGTTAACATCACAAACTTTCTCTCTACAGCAAGTTAAATATAACTTAAATCCAAAATAAAATCATGCTCTATTTAACAAATGAATCGCGAGTTACGTTAATACAAGCAACAACAACAACAACAAAATCGTCCTACTAAAAATTGTTTAACAACAACCATTTTCAGAAGTAATATCTATTTTCGTAGGATTTGGCAAAGCCTGATAATTAAGACATTAGGTCCGCAATATACAGACCACGAGTTTGAATCCCGTCACAAAACATGCTCGCCTTTTCAGCCATGAGGATGTTATAACGTTACGGTAAATACCATTTTTTCTTAGTAAAGCGTATTCAAAAACGTCAGGGGTGTATGGAGTTGATTAAATCGCGGGCACAGAGAGCGCTCGTATAACTTTGCGCGAAAATTGAACAAAAACAAACAAATATAAATACAAAAATAAAACTTCTGGTAATACCTGCAATGTTAGAAACAGTTCAGCTGCAAAGATCAAACCTATTTCCAAATTAAAATTACTTAAATACAATAGATTATCCTGTTATTGTCTTATGTTCATTACAACTGAATCTCTAATTGCAATTTTACCTTATAAGAACAGATGTATAAAATGTGTAAGTACTCCAGTTGTCACAACTGCCAAGTATTCTTTCATTAATATCAATACAAGCAATATGCTCATAATTTTTGTCAATTGATCTTCCGTAAATTTTAATAGCAACCTTTTCATTGTCTTTCTCAATGTCAAACAACATGATTACAGATATTTTAGTTCAGGTTTAGGTTTGTTTTGAATTTCGCACAAAGCTACTCGAGGGCTATCTGCGCTAGCCGTCCCTAATTTAGCAGTGTAACACTAAACGGAAGGCAGCTAGTCATCACTACCCACCGCCAACGCTTGGGCTACTCTTTTACCAACGAATAGTGGGATTGACCGTAACATAATAACGCCACCACGGCTGAAAGGGTGAACATCTTTGGTGTGGCGGGTATTCGAACCTGCGACCCTCGGATTACGAGTCGAGTGCCTTAACTATCTGGCTATGCCGAGCCCTTAGTTTAGGACAAAGCTGAATGTGTCGTTAACCAACATATTTAAACAAAGACACACTGCGTTTTTATCCCTGTATTCAAACCATATTTCCTGTTTCCTGAAATATAGATTTCAGTGGTTACTTTATTGGTCATTGTTTAGTTGCAGTACATGACATCGTTGTTTGGCAACAATCTGTATCACTAGAGTGAAGAGGAATTCAAATTTGACCTCTACTGAGAGGGCGGGCAGTTATCGTGTACATACAAGACATTTATACAAGTAAACAGCATTACATTCACCTAACTGACCGAGTCCGTATACATAGAGTGGTTTGGGGGCCCTGGTCCTTGCTAACCCCTCTTGTGCACATCCCTAACTCTGAGAGATATAGCAACCAAAACGACATTTGTCAATTTTTACAATTACTTACTATTTATTGATTCAGTAGCACAATAATTCAAGAGATACGGGTGTGCAGAAACTATATTACCATGATTTGCCAAATCACATTCTGTATGAACAATTATAAATTACATGCGTACCCCCACAGGGTAACGTAATAGAACAAAATTACTCTCGCTATCATAACATAGCAACCTCTTTCATGTTGGCAGAACCGTCTAGAGATCGAGTACAAAGAAAACAAACACTTGGATCAAATCAAGGCCTTCGGACATGACTGTACCGCAACACAAGACCACTGCTTTGATTAACACACAAAATCACTGAGGGAATTTCTTCGAGCCAATTTCCAACAAGACTTGCAATAAAACTTAACCTGAGACCGAGGAATTACAAAGTCCCTTCAGATTACTGATACATCAGTTTCCAATGACCCAAAGCAGTCGAAACCAATAAAAATCTTATATAACGATCTCATCTACATTTATATAGTAAAGACACAATACATTTATCAAGCAATACAGCAGAGCAACTATTCACTGTCAGTATACATTAATATGAATAAAATTAAGTCACAGTGACTTTCTAAGATTACCTAATCGATTACCCAGCTGTCCTGACCGCTTCGTAACTGAGCAGTCGTCAACAAATGCCCTGTATACATCTCATCAGTAGCTATCATGCGATGACTAGAAAAATAAAAAGATATCTTTTTCTCAGTCATCTATTTGTTTATAGATGGCCATCTTAATGGCTTGTCAAGTGGTTCATCCAAGCAGTTTTGGTTCCCCAGCTAATCAGAGAAGTCATGTCATTCCTCTATTGGCTTTCGTTCACCGAATGCCTCATAATATTTACTACCAGCATTTTCATCATCATCATCAGAGTTGATAACTCTGAGCTCACTTCGTCAAAAGTTATCTTATCACAGACTTTTATTCCTGGATGAAACAGTTATCGATAATTTCACTAGAGACAAAGAGCTTCAGTTTGTCAATTTGTCTAAGTGTTTGTATGTATCCGAAGTCAGAACCGAGACCCATACTGCAACCATATCGACTCACTGAGCTGGAACTTTGATTTGCTACTGTTTGTCATAACATCATTTTTGGTGTAGATCAATAAGATATTCCAATAAGTGCATATCATACACTGGGTATCCACTGGAAGATATACTTTTCATTCAAACATCAGAAAATTCAGAAAAAAAAAGTTTACTGTTGCTCTCATGTACATCACTATGATATACATAAAAGCTTAACCTGGGTTTATTAGCTTGGAAGTTACCAACCTGATCATCTCTATCACCTTCAGTACGAGGTTTAATTTTTCAATAATTGGTAACTATATCTAACGTTATTGAACCAACTGATGTCTCGCAGTTCATCCAAGTATTTATATGTCTGCAGCTAAGAAAAAAGCATAATTGCAGGCTACTTTATTCACCTTCCTAAGGTCCAGGAAAACTAGAAACAAACAAGTATTCCTCAAGTGGCTTCCTTTCGTCTAGCCTTTAATAGCCACTCATTTTCAGTGCTCGTAACATTTCCTGTTTTCCATTTAACTCCGTAAGTAAACCGTTTCATCTAGACGCTTTACATTTACTTAAACTTGTGGATAAAATTCTGAGATTATATCAACGTGAAACATCTAAGACAACTCTTAAAACACTATCATACCTAGGTGATCTTTTGGGCGCGTTTTAGCTCCTTACTTGATACCTCCTTGGTAGAGAAGAAACGCCATATAGATATCTATCGATACTATGAAAATATGTCGGCACAAAGACAGAAATAGCACTCACAGGCTCCATTAGGGCATTATTATTACTATTATTATTACCAACGCCCCGAGTCTGTCTGCTAAGTTCGGCCCTGCTTGGTCCGAAAGTGTGAGGGGAGTTCGCAGACAAACAAATACGTTCGCAAACACAGAATGTAAGTTAATATAAGATTACAACTGAAACTAACATTAACCTCGAGTTGTTGTTTTTTTTATTGTTCCAAGGATATGTAATAATGATCAGCTTATACTCAAGTCAATTGTAAATTAGTTTGACTAACAATCGGAAGATATGACATTGTAAATTTAATAACTGATCTCTTTGTTTAGCTTCTAAGTTGAATATATGATATAATTGCGAGAACGAAATTCTTAAGTATCTTATCACTCGCTAGAAATGTCAGAAAAATTCACGTGCAACAAGGATTAGTCACAGAATAATTTGTATAAGGATTTACAGTTGTATCAGTAATATCGTATATTGAAAGAATAATTATCTTGTATAGGACTTATTACGTATTACGTCATTCCTACTGATTTTACTTACAATAAGATTTAATGAAATAAATTTAAAAGACAAATAGGTGGAACAGCTATTGTAGAAATTCGTTTAGATTAATTCAGTCGAGACATTTCAGTGGGTAACGCAGAACGATTTGAAGCGAGTCACAAATAAATTTTAAAATGGAATATTTCTTTTAAGCACTGCGAGCAGCTATTCCATAATGATTCGATAATCTGTGCTACTGATATGAACTGGAAAGATCCAGTAAGCAGACTGCCGTCCTAATGTCGAAATCAGTCAAGTATTCAAACCGCGAAAGCCGCTCGAGAACTTATCAATGGCGCCTTTAGAACTCATTAAATCAAATCTGAATTCGATATTTTATTACTTACAAGTGAACGAGATCGAAATTTTAGATAGGAAGTTAATACCTTTTAAGGCGTTAGTGAAGAGACGATTTATAGTGTACAGAATAGAGCGTTTGGAAACTTCTAGAAATAAAGCGATATCATCGTAATTCAGAAATGAAAAGCGCCACCGTATGAAGCATGCCTTTGAAACAAACGGTACACTGCACGTTTGGTTTGTGGCACAGCACTAAACTATGAAGATCTACGACATAACAAAGTAAATAACATCTAGAATCTCATAATATCTTTGATGATAAATAAAGCTTGTATTAAAGGTTAAAGAAACCCAATAACAGGGTCGGACATCTTTGTATGTTAAAATGTGTCATCCGAAGTCGGTCGTACGAACTTTGTGTCAAAAACAGAAGAAATTTCTTGACATGGCGAAATGTTCTTCAGAAGTTAGTCATGTTGGTAACAAAAACTTTAACTCACTGATCATGTTTAACATAATATATTCAAGAACCTGCACTCAGTTTTCAATCTTTATTTCTCCTTGAAACACATTACTGTTAGCAAAATCCAGATGGTGTCATAAATCCATTCTTTAATTTTCTACTAGCTCAATTATTTAAGAATCAGGTGCACGCTTACTAAGGATATCAACAAACACACGTGTATTCCAATACAACACCCACTTCTCTCCCTAATACCTTTATAGTGAATATAATAACTAAACGGTATAAATAACAGTTACGTTTCAGTAGTCACTGTGGTATTCATGGTCTTTCCAACAGTGTACTCAGTCACCTAGTCCCACTAACTAGAGGTTCGAAGGATTAGTAAAAATAGTGTAAAGATGTAATTCCAATTTGCAATTAAATTGTATAAAATAAAAGTACAAATAGTTATACTGTTTGAGAGCAAAAACTGTTTGTTAAGAAGAATCAAAATCAGGTACAACATAGTTACAACAGTTGTACACAGGACACACGTTAAATGGAACTCACTGAATTGTTAAAAACAAATGAAAACTTTATTGAATAAGCACTCGTCAGTTCATTGCCGTCCTTCCCTGTAGGTCAAAGTGACTCCTAAATTAAAAGTAAACTCCACGTCAGGTTTAAATATAGTGAAAATAACAGTGCTATTACTGTTTTAAAGTAAGTACAATTCAAGTTTAAACCATGGTACAAACATAATCTAAATGTTAAAGTAAATCAGATTTCTTGAATTATCTTATAAACAGTGTTTTCTTGAAAAATGAAAGTAGAATTAAAGGGTTTTAAAATATAACCACTCTAGATCCTACAAGTGGGAAGACAAAAACAGGACACAAAGAAATTAGTTAGAACTGCCATAAATGTCAATTTAATACTCTGACTGTATTTAAAGTCATAAATATCATCACTTTTTTTTCTGCCCTTTCTATATAAATATATTCAACCTACTTACAGAGGCGAACATAACTTCTTATACAAAAATTAAACACATAAAATGCACTTTGCGCACAATATCCGTTTCCACTGAGAGTCAAGTTCAAAGGGTATACTTTCCCTTGCCCTTATCGCAACAGAAAAATAATAATAATTTGTATTTCTGGACTTCACATACTGTCTTCCCCACAAAGGAAATCAGACAACTGTAAATTAACAACCAACGTCTTTCATGCTTTTGAAACAGGAAAAGTTAGGGTTGTTCGATCGAATCTCGACGATCAGACAGAAAACACTGAGAATCAACAATTATTCTGAAAAACAAAACAAAAACAACCAAACATTAAGCAATAAGTAACGAACAAATAACACTATTCTGTGTTACACCCTGCCAGATTCTAGTATTTCATTTGAATATATAATTACATCTTCCTTACAAACCTATTGTTTTAACATAGGAACTCAATTCAAAGACCCACTGTACTCCACCAAAATAACATACGTAATATTTTGACAGTATTTGGGCTGTTATAAAAGATATTACAGAGTTTGTACTGCATCAAATAAGTTTGATACTGAATGTCCGACAACATGAAACTTCCAGTAACTAGAACAAATTTTAAGGTGGAACATGAAATTACAAATTTCTAATAATTAATCAAGAATATTAATGAATTATGTATAACAAGCGGAAACAACCATTTCTATATTTTGATAAACTTTGTACAGTCTGTACAGATCAGTCTATAACCTGATAAACTACCTACATTTAGTACAGTTGTGTTTATGGCCTGACAAACTACGTGGGAATGGGTGGGGAGTTAATTATAAGCACGATACTTGAAGGAATACGGAAAACATGCCCGTGATTCGCGACCCTATATGAACGATTATATTTCATTTCAATTCTGTATTTCTATATAATGATACGTGAAAGTGCAGCGATACTTTTTTGGCACAGAATGGGGTTTTCTTTAATTTGTTATTCAAGACAATTATAATGACCACAAATATTCAAATAAAGTCCCCACTTTCTAAACGTGTAGTAACAGAAACTGTTTAATTGAACAAAAGTATTTAGGTCAGAAACGCCTCCCACTAGTACAGCGGTAAGTCTACGGATTTAGAATGTAAAATCAGGTGTTCGATTCCCCGCGGTGGGCTGGGCAGATAGCCCGATGTGGCTTTGCTATAAGAAAAACACAAACACACACACAGGTTAGAAACAAATGCCCTTCAAGATAAGGTTGAATTTCTGACCTCCATGAAACTCATGGAAGATTAGTTAGGTAGTCTTACACTTAGCAACAAACAAGCTACACAACGAGCAATTTGTTGGCGTTTGATAGCGCAAAGCATCTAGGCTATCTGTGCCAAACAACCGGAAAAATTAAAGTAAAATTATTAAAATTCGTAAAAAGGAATCATGTTAAAACAGAACAAAGCCTAATTTTTGTAAAATTAAAAACATAAATGACGTTAAAAAGGCCAATGGTCCTTAAAAAACTAAAAACATTTGTAAAGTGGACAGTGTCACCATCGCCAATGACACTGTCAAGCGTCAGGGCAAAACCTTGGGACAAAACATGTTTAAAATGGTGCCAGTAAAATGTAGACTATTGTGACCCGAGTGGTACACAGACCACACATTAGTTCATCAGTCCCAGATAAAAGAAAACCATGAGTTGAAATACTGGCCAATGCATACTCAAGTTAGGACAACTTCTTTCTGATCCTTACGAAAACAAGACGGCCAAAATCCAATAGCGGATTTTATCTGGGAAAACTTGTTATCAAGTTGCTTACTCCAAGTCAACTGCCAACAGGCACGGAGCTGAGAACTGAATGCAGGACCATAGTCTATGTATGGAACAGGCACAGCAGTGACAGCGCCATAGCAGACAGACTTAGCTACGGTGTCAGAGAGCTCGTTCCCGTGAATTCCAACGTGACATGGTATCCGGAAGAACTTGATAGAAGTGATGTTAAAGAGAAATGAGTCAGTCAGTTTTGAATATCGGTGAGAACTATCGTAAAGTAATTCCAGGGTCACTAAAGAACTAAGCGAGTCAGTATAAAAAGTACAATTCGAGTACTGCTCAGCTTCTATGTGATCCAGGACAAGAGAAATGGCGTACAGTTCAGCAGTGAACACAGATGTTGTAGAGGGGATTCTTTGCGCAACCATCGTTCCAGAACAAACCATGGCAAAGCTTACAGAGTCATCTGATTTCGAACCATCTGTATAAATGGGAATGAAAGGATGATTCGAAAGATGTTTAACAAATAAAAGATGATACTTCCAGTCGGAGTTATCGGCTTTTCTCGCATGACTTAAAAATAGGTCATAAGTGAGGATGGTAATAAACGATGATGGGATGGGTTGACCAGTGGATAGAGCAATGCCATCCAAGGACAGACCCAATTCATCTAACTGTGCCTGGATACGAAGGCCAAAAGGAACAATGGCAGATCATCTGTTCTGAAAAAACATGGCCCACTGATGAAGAAAAATACAACCCCAGGTAAGGATGCTGTGGTAAGGATTGAAGTTTTGAAGAATACAGTAAAGACAGTTGCAAACGGGAGAGGTATAGAGGAGGTTCATGAGACTCTGTGTACAAACTCTGGATTGGAGAAGTGCAGAGCAGAAACCCCTGATGATGAACATGGTCCAACATCTTCAAGGCCGAGGTCCTGGCAGAGCTACAGACCAGAGATCCATGGTCCAGTTTCGAGCAACTAAGAGCACGATATATCTTTAGCATAGAACATTGATCCACTCCCCAAGTGGTGGAAGAGAGGGCATAGAAGATGTTCAGTGCTCTTGTACATTTGACTCATAGCTGTTTAATGTGTGGTATAAAAGTCAGCTTACAGTCAAAGATAAACCCCATGAACTTTGCCTCAGGGATCACAAGAAGCATAACTTCACCAACAGAGAGTTCAGGATCGGGGTAAATGCCCCATTGGGGCAAAAGTGCATGCAAACGGTTTTAGAGAAAAAAAATGTTAAGACCGTTTGTTGTGATTCACTTCAGTAAATTACTGAGAGCAGTCTGAAACTGCCGCTAAATAAACCTCATATTCGACGATTGACAAGAGATGTGGAAGTCGTTGACATAGAGACTGTTTGCAACAGTAAAAGGAATGGCAGTTATCTTTATATTGAAAAGTGTTACACTCAAGACACAGCCCTTATGGACTCCAAGTTCCTTTAGTAAAGAACGAGAAAGTGTCGAACCCACACAAACTTGAAATCACTCGCCGTAGGGATATAGATTTGGACTATTCCAAGCTGTTCCGTGCAGCGAGCGTCTCTAGTCTGATCGAGTCGCTCGATCCCAGGACTGCCATCAGGGTTCCGCTGTGCAAGGCACGGGAGATGGCTAAGACGAGACACATCTCCAGTCTGGTGTTGGAGAATGGTCGTTCGTCATCTGACATCTCCGACATTCTAGACACGCACCTCGGCTACTATCGCCGTTTATTTTCGGCTTTGCCCGTAGACGAGGGGTTGTGGGACGACATTACTCGGTTTCTGCCCTCCCTCAACTCTTCCTTTCACGAACAGCTGGTGAAACCAGTCTCCTTGGGTGAGTGTTGGTCGACCATTCGGTCCATGCCGTTTGGTAAGTGTCCTGGGCCGGACGGGCTGCCGGTGGAATTTTACAGCCACGTTTGGCATGTTATCGAGCCCTCCTTCGTTTGACTTTTTAACGACTGTCTGGCTGCGGGGTCTCTGCCGCCGGGAACGCTGGATTGGTTAATTACTTATCTGTAAGGATCCCAGCCAGTCTGAAGATCTTTTCTCGTGGCAACGCATTTCTCTCCTGAACGTGGATACAAAGATTATTTCTAAGGTCCTGTGTGCTCGTTTTGAGATCATGCCTTCCTTAGTCCGCTGCACTCAGACTAGTGGCTTGCAGGGCAGAAGTATCCAACAAAATCTGGTGCTTCTCAGGGACCTGTTCCATTACATCATGGATTAGGATATCCCTGCTATCTTTGTGTCCTTCTATAAGAACAAAGCTTTCGATCGAGTTCACCATGGATTTATGTGGTTCATTCTGGAGAAGTGTAGCCTCCCTCCAGTTTTTGTCCGGTATGTGCAAGCATTGTTCACGATCGCTTCGAGCAGGCTCTCTTAGTTAACGGGTACCTGACGTCTTTCTTTCCCATCTTGCAATGGGTTCGTCAGGGCTGCCCGTTGTCCCCAACACTTTACATGTTGGTCAGCGAGTGTCTGCTCTCTCATTTGTACCACTCGGTCTCGGTGCGTGGCCTCCAGATGCCGGGGATTCGTGCGTGACGTATGTCGCGCATGCGGACGATGTGAACCTGTTCCTTGAGAACTTCACATCCTTAGGTTTAGCGCTGGTCATCGTCCATCGTTACTCTCGGGCCAGCGCCCCCCAGCTGAATGTCCCCAAGTCTCGGGCTTTGGCAAATGGGCCTCGTCTGCCGACCCACTGTTTTGTCTAAATTGGACCCTCCCGGATCACCTGCTCCCGTGCTTGGGAGGGGGTGGTTCAGCGTGTTCGTTCGGCGGTGCACGATTACCACCTCTGCGGAGGTGATGCAGAGGAGGGTCCTCCCCTTGGTCTGGTACACTGGAAGCTGTCCTTCCTCTGGATGACTGCACTACACGAGCTATCGATCGCCATGTCTTTGCCTTTCTGTGGGGCGGCAAGCCAGAGGCGGTGTCTCAGCATTCCTTGACGCTGCCGCCTCGCAGGGGTGGTCTGGGCATTCCATGTGTCAGGACCCAGTGTCTTTCCCTTCTTCTGTCTGTTTCCTTTTGCTATCTGTCTTTGAAGGGTCACCCCTGTTGCCACCTCATGAGATTCTTGGTCGGCATGGGGCGCAGGTCCCTTTGGTGTTCCTTTGGGCCTGCAGACACCTGTGTGTTTTGACCCTCCTCCATGGTACGTCGACGCTGCTGCTGCGTTGCGGCGGTGTCGTTCCCTGTCTGCCGATGTACCGACGGACTCCCGTTCTCTCTACCTCCTGCTGGTTCCCGCATGTACCCATAGGATCGAGCAATGCCGCCCTGCTCTTCCGTGGGACGTGGTTTGGAGCCGCGTTGCACTGCACCATGTTGATCGCTACCTCCAGACTTTCAACTGGCGTGTGGTGCACAGCATCCTGCCAGTGAGGGAGCGTATACACCTGTGGAACTCGTGTACGTCATAGTTGTGTCTTGTGTGTCATACCCAGGTGAAGTCTGTCTTCACAGGTTGGTTCTCTGTCCGACGTCGGCAAAGATCTGGAAAAGGGTTGCGGGCCTTTACCGTGCCTAGTCGCTCTAGGCGGAGACCATCCTGTTTCACGTACCGGTCCCTGTTCCCAGCCACCTGGCCTTTTTCTTTCTGCATACACTTACCATCTTTAAGTACATCATTTGGCTTGCTCGAAACAAATTGGTCTTCGAGCAGGCTCCGGTGTCGTACTTTTCGATACTGGGTAAGGCCAGATATCAGCGTCTGGGTTCCGGGACGTTTCACCATCTCTGGTGGTCGGACGTCTCCCTTTTCTTGCGTTGGTGGGGGGTCGGGTGAAGATCTGCTTCTGAGCTGCTCTACTTTTACTCTCGCTTCTTGTGTTATTGTGCATTTTTTGTTTGTTTGTATATATTTCATGTTCTTTTCCATTTCTAAATATTCATGTTTGTATATATTTCATGTTTTTTCCATTTATAGATATTCATGTTTGTATATATTTCATGTTTTTTTGTTTTTTCATTTGTAAATACTCATGTTTGTATATATTTCATTTTTTCCATTTCTAAATATTCATGTTTGTATATATTTCATGTTTTTTCCATTTGTAAATATTCATGTTTGTATATATTTTTGTCTTTTTTCCATTTGTAAATATTCATGTTTGTATAAATTTCATGTTGTTTTTCATATGTGAATTTTCATGTTTGTGTATATTTCATGTTTTTCCATTTGTAAATATTCATGTTTCTATATATTAGGTTGAGAAATAATTCGTGAGCGTTTTTAAATAATTTCATTCAAGCATTACATGCAAGACTAAACAATACTTCAATGCATGAACACATGACACCCAAAACATTTATTATGATACTTTATTTCATGTAATACCTAGGTATATAGTATGCATTGTTTTAAACGAAATTGCAAGAAATTAAATGCGAAAAGCAGATGGTGTCGAAAATTCTCGATTTTGTCCACTTGACATTCCATTTAATGAGCTGAAAATGAAAGCAAAAATTAAAGACATATGAAAATCAAACACACCATCTATTAGAGCAAAAAATTATCTACCAAATGACATGAAATATTTTGCGAAAGCGTTTCATTTATGAATATATTTTTTTAACTTGAAAAAACGCTCACGAATTATTCCTCAATCCAATATTTCATGGTTTTTTTGCATTTGTAAATATTAGTGTTTGTACATATTTTTGTCTTTCTTCCATTTCTAAATATTAATGTTTGTATATATTTTTGTCTTTTTTCCATTTGTAAAGGCCCAGCATGGCCAAGCGTGTTAAGGCGTGCGTAATCTGAGAGTCGCGGGTTCGCATCCCGGTCGCGCCAAACATGCTCGCCCTTTAAGCCGTGAGGGCGTTATAATGTGACGGTCAATCCCACTATTCGTTGGTAAAAGAGTAGCCCAAGAGTTGCCGGTGGGTGGTAATGACTAGCTGCCTTCCCTCTAGTCTTACACTGCTAAATTAAGGATGGCTAGCAAAGATAACCCTCGAGTAGCTTTGTGCGAAATTCCAAAACAAACAAACAAACCATTTGTAAATATTCATGTTTGTATATATTTCATGGTTTTTTCCATTTGTAAATATTCATGCTTGTATATATTTCATGGTTTTTTCCAGTTGTAAATATTCGTGCTTGTATATATTTCATGGTTTTTCATATGTAAATGCCCCCGCTAGTATAGCGGTATGTTTCCGGATTTATAACGCTAAAATCAGGGGTTCGATTCCCCTTGGTGGGCTGAGCAGATAGCCCTTTGTGGCTTTGCTATACGAAAAAAAAAACATACACACATATGTAAATATTCATGTTTGTATATATTTCATGTTTTTCTATTTGTAAATATTCATGTTTGTATATATTTCATAGGTTTTTTCATTTGTAAATATTCATGTTTTTTGCTTGTTTACATTTCACGTCTTGCGTTTTTGTCCTGTTTTCTTTGTTGTAAATAAATTCAAAATGTGAGCAAAAGACCTGTCTGAGGCCTTCAGAAAGAAAATCGTAGCAGCTTATTAGTCTGGTAAGGGATTTAAAAAGATCCCAAAGGATTTTGAAATCAGCCATTCCACTGTCCGGAAAATAGTCAACAAGGGCTTTCAAAACAACTGCCAACATGCCCAGGTCTGATTGGTCAAGCAAGTTCATCTCGAGAGCAGACCGTAAGATGCTGAAAGAGGTCTCCAAACACCCTAACATGTCATCAAGGGACCTACTGTAGGCTCTGGCTACTGTTGATTTGAAAGTGCATGTCTCTACATCAGAAAGAGTCTGCACAAGTTTAACTTGCATGGGAGGTGTACAAGGAGGAAACCATTGCTCTCTAAGAGAAACATCATGTCCAGTCTGAAGTTTGCCAGAGTGAATGTAGACAAAGACCAGGACTTCTGAAATAATGTTATTTAGACAGATGAGTATAAATTTGAATTATTTGGACACCAGAACAGAGGACATGTTTGGCGTAAACCAAATAGAGCATTCCAGGAAAAGAACCACATACCAACTGTGAAGCATGGAGGTGGAAGTATCATGGTTTGGGGCTGCTTTGCTGCAGCAGGACCTGGACAGCTCACAATCATAGAATCCACCATACATTCTACTGTGTATCAGAGGGTGCTTGAGGAATATGTGAGTCGATCTGTAAGAAAATTAAAGCTGAAGCAGAACTGGACCCTGCAACACGACAATGACCCGAAACATACCAGTAAATCCACCAAGAGCTGGCTGAAAACTAAGAAATGGAGAGTCCTGGAATGGCCGAGTCAAAGCCCAGATCTTAATCCCATTGAGATGCTGTATGGTGACTTGAAACGGGCTGTACATGCAAGAAACCCCTCAAACATCTCACAGCTGACAGAATTCTGCATTGAGGAGTGGGGCAAACTTTCTTCAGACTGATGTCAGAGACTGGTAGATGGCTACAAAAGCGTCTCACTGCAGTTATTTCAGCCAAAGGGAGTAACACTAGCTGTCAGGGGGTAGAGTGTCCTATCTTTTTCCTCAGTTAGAATATGCATTTTTGTAAAATTACATTTACAGAAGATCTTGAAAAGTCTTTTCTTCAGTATTAATTGTTCAGTTGTATTCCTATAATATCTCAGTATTGTTAAAATTGAGATTAAATATCTATATATCCAAAAATGTTACAAAAATACACGGGCTTTCATAGGGTGTCCTAACTTTTGACATGACTGTAAATCACCCTTCACTGCCTGCAGACAATTGTGAGATGGTAACTCCCAAGTTAGAATAAGAATAAAATAAACGTAAAAAGATGAAAAATATATATGTATAAAAAAGTAAAATAAAAATAAGGTACTGCCCTTTCGAGTAAGTAAGATAAAAACTTACCTCTTGAAGTTAGCATTTCTGGCCCCTTATGGTAGAGGCACTATTAATTTATTGAACAAGATATCAGCACAAAAAAGACACTAAATATATACAAATATGTACAACAATGAGATTGAACATGGTAGGTCACTAAATTTCAAAAACAAATAAAGGTACAATATATATAAAATATTCAACTATGTGAATGAACATTATAAATTGAAAATACAACAAAAATAGAAACTGACAATACAAAAAGTATATTAAAGAGCTAGATTTGTCATAGACACGGTAAATAAACAAATTTTAAATTTACAAAAGCAAAAAGACAGAATAAATGAATCTTTACGTAATATCATATACAGATATGTACAAATAATTAAATTCAAAAATATACAAAATAACATACAAACGACAAAATATGAAAATATAAAATTACAAATAAAGAAATATAATCACAAAAATAAAACATACAAAGTTTACAAAATACAAAAACAAAAATTAAAAATATTTTTTAATTTTATCTTATTAAAACAAAACAATTGTACAAATGAACATTACAAGTAATATATAATATCTACCGCCTCCCAGTGGCACAGTGGTATGTATACGGGCTTACACACTAAAAACCGGGTTTCGATACCCGTGGTGGGCAGAGCACAGATAGCTCATTGTGTAGATTTGGGCTTAATTCAAAACAGACAAACAAACAATGTGTATCAATAATGAAAGTAAAATAAATACAAATATTACAGGATACAAAGAAAATAAAAATTACAAAAAATATAACTTATAGGACACAAAAATATATAAAATACAAGTAAACAACAATAATACAAAACATGGAAAATCCAAAAAACCAACCTTACCCCGCTATCTTCAATCGTGCACACTGGCTATACGTTTGGGCGCCAACGGTGATGAAATTCCCTCGGACTCGTTAAACGATAAGTTTGTTCCTGGCCTTAGCGAGTATCGTAAAGTGCGTCACTGGGAGCCGCTCAAAAATGAATTACGAAATCATTACGAGTAAGCCAGATGACGTACTTAGTGAAATGTAAAGGCCACGTGACTGGGAACAGGGGCAGGCACGTGATACAATATGGTCCTAGCCGAGGTCGAAGGGACATGGAAAAGGTGAACCACCTTTTTCCGTATTTCGTCGGACAACATGTGTGGGATAGATTCTACCCCAGTATGACACATTGGACAGGACTGTGACACTGATATTTTGGAGATATAAACGTTCTCTCACCAGTAAGATGTTATGAATGATGCGCCAGTCGAAAGCTTGAAAATAACTAGCAACATGGCGCATCACTAACCGACCCCGTCAAGTATCCATTTACTAAGAACCTGCTCGAAGAAGACGTATAGAAAGTGTGTAAATACTGCACAACAACTGGGAGAAAATCCATACCTCTCCAGAACGTACCACAAAAATTTGGAGCGATAGTGACGTCACGAGGAAAAATCTTTAAACTGAGTGGGATCCTTACAGATTAACCTAATTATCCCATCCAACATACCCGGAGGCATAGACCCACGGGTCAGACGGTCGTTAAAAGTCTAACAAAGATGGATCTGATAGCATGCCATACGTGACAATAGAATTCTCCTGGTAGGCCATCCAGTCCCGGACACTTGCCAAGTAACATGGACCGAATAGCTGTCCAACATTCATCCAGTGTAATGGGTTTCAAAAGGTCGTCCGATTGTGACGGATCGAGAGTTGACAAGAACTGCGTGATGTCTCGCCAAATATTCTTGTCCACGAGCGAAGCCGAATATAGTTAGCTATAATAGGTATGGCACGTGTTGAGGATGTCAGTAATGTCTGAAGACACCTGACCATCTTACCAACAGACTGGAGATGTGCTTGTTTTTAGACATATCCCGTTACTTACACAGTGGAAATCCAGCAACATTTCTGGGGTATATTAGCTCCATTAGACTGGAAATGCTCGCTGCTCAAAATAATTTGGCATATTCCAAGTCTATGTCCTTTTTGAGCCAGTCAATGTCCACAAGTGTCCACTGGTCCATTAATCTGCCCCTAAACAAGGCAATTAAGGTGTCTTGCTTACTACGCAGGGCAAGAAGGCGAGTTCGCGAATGCTTCATGCCTGCCTGCTTCAGCAAGGAGGTACAGGCTTCCTTAACACCTATCCACCAGGTTTTATTAATGGCGTCAATGGAACAGAGACCTCGGCTATCAATTCATCCCCCATCTCATTCTCAGAGAGGAGAGAGACATTGCGTCTTCACACTTCAAGACTCTGAAAAACAGGGTAAAATCCTGGAATGCAGTAAAAAAGGCTGGATGTCAGACACGTGAAACGAAACATCACCAACCCGATAGACTTCAGCTCTAGCTAGGTACTGCAAATAGAAATGGTTCAAACGACAAGCACTGATCAGTCCAAGTGGCAACAAAAACAGCCCTGTATAAGTGCAAACCAGTCATCGTGGAAATCGAAGTCCGACAACACTGAATGTGAAGTTTGCACATGCTGATCACCAGAAAGGGATCTCTCCCAGTATTGTCGAGGTGGGGATCCATCACACAGTTGAAGACTCCACCAAGGACAATATCGGCTTGCGCTATCAAGAACCTATCCAAGAAAGAAAAGAACATCTTCAGTTCCCTCCCCTCGACAGACACATAGACATTAACAAGCAGTATTTTACGACCTTGAGTGATGACATCAATGTACACAATCCATCCTTCAGCATAACTATGTGATGCGAGAATACTTCCTGAGAAGTTGGAGTTGAGGAGAACTACCACATCTCGTGCATGTGTCGAACCAAAAGACCAGAAAGCTTTAACAAGAAAACGATTTATAAATGAAAAGTGATCGCTCCTAGAGAAGAAATGAGTTTCCTGAAGAAATATCACTTCAACTCAAAAGCAGTTGAAGAGAGAGAATGCATAGAACTGTTTTTCATGGCTATGCATTCCCTGAATGTTAACTGTAAGGCAGGATAAACCCATTAACGTCTCTGGAGCGGTCGATTTACTTCCGCTGCCGCTTTGGTGTTACGTCAGACAACAAAGGGTCATGGACTCTTCTCAGACTGGTTGGTTCGGTCACGAGATCATCTGAGTGGTCATCCGATAGGGATAACCACTGCATGACCTCAGTATCCCCCAGACTTAAGTTTGTAAGATTGTAGGCGTGCCCCAGTTCAGGCTCCTCCGCCTACTCCGACGAACTCAGCAAACTCGGGAGATGGAGAAGTGATCGAGGTATTGTTGAGGGGCATACCACCTAAAACAAAGGACGGCGAAAGTAGCACCAGAGTAGAGCTCTCCACTCCAACCAATGTTTATCTTTGTCTTATTCTTATTTTAACTTGGGAGAGCAGTCACCTTCCCACAACTGTCACAAGATGTGGAACGTTGTGGGTTTGAGCACCCACATCTCGCTTTCCTAATTTCTAATCTTATGTAAGAATTGCAAATTGGGGGTTAAGTTGGTTTGGTTTGGTTTGAATTTCGCCCAAAGCTACACAAGTGCTACTGTGTTCGCCGTCCATAGTTTAGCAGTGTTAGACTAGAGGAAAGGCAGCTAGTCATCACCACCCACTGACAACTTTTAGGCTACACTTCTACCAATGAATAGTGGGATTGACCGTCGCATTATAATGACCCCATGGGGTACCTGAACCATCTGACCATGCTTGGGCCTATTCGGAATTACTGAACAAGTTACAAATATAACTAGTAATAAAGAGTAATCTTCTTGAGAGAAATTAATACAAAAGATACAGATAACTTCAAAACACTTAATTCGATTAAATTGAATAAAGAATATCGCATGGTAATTTGCATGCGAGAAGTACGTATTAGAAATAGTCAATTCCAGTGTGGTGAAAGTTTTAAATCTTTTGACGTGCGTAAAACATTTTGTGTAGAGGGCAGCACTAAACGATAACAGCTATTTATGTGAAAACAGGGTATGTACCATATTGGATTTAGTGTATCTGATAATTTTAAGTACGTTAAGTTTATGCTGTATATTAAACTGTATCTACAGTTTAATTTTAGCATAATCTCCAAAACTTTGTTTGATTGAAAAGCACCATTTACTATCCCTGAAGACTCATAAAGTTATTTTAATTAAATATTTGTTTTACCTTTTCTAATCTATGTAAATACGATTGTATTGCAGTTTTTGCACGTCCATGTAATTATTTCGCAGGGTGAAAACAGATATACACAAAATTAGTATAGAAATTCATTAGGTCCGTGAATAAGGTATGTACAAATTTTTAGTTTTGCGTTTTCAATAATTTATGGCCTTTTTGCGTTTTTTTTAATTACATAAAAGGGAAACAACTTTATCCCAAAATAACCTTTCATTTATCATGAAGTTACATACATTTTACCCAAGGAAAAAGTACTCCAGATAGCATTTTTAGGATAGTTGTTTTTCTTTCATTTACTATCAAATTTAAATATTACTTGTCAAAACAAAAATTCACGTCACTGAATCGAAAAATAAAATTAAAGAAAAAGTTTAATATATTCAAATTACGCCTTTTTAATTATTTAAATTTACATGTAATTGCACATATAACTTAAGTGGATTAAAATAACCTACTCAAAATTGTGAAACTGAAGTAAACAATAGATATGCTCCTTTTCAAACAAATTTTATATATAATTTTATGTCACTTGCACTCAAAGTAGGGAGCTGTAGGAATGACAACTGAAACCACCATTTTTTTTTTAAGTGTAAAAATAACAACAGAACACACTTTGCATCTTATAATAAATGTAGAACAGTAAAACTTACCATACAAAATTATGTGACCAACATAAAACAAGTCCATTCATTACTTTTATTTCAAACATATATAAAAACAATAAATTAGGTGTTGTATAAAAGATGTTGACAGCTTAAATGTTTTAAAACAGAAGTGCAAGTACATGCCTGAAGACAAATTGCCTGAGCTAAAAGAAACTTCAAAATAGCTTTTACTAATAAAGAAGGAATGTACTTTGTGATAAATTTGTTTAAAGTATTAACTTCTTCAATGTTACCTATACAAAAGTTCTTTGCAAGTTATTTCCCTAGCTTATTATTATTTTAATAGGCCATTGTTTTATTGTTTTGCAAATTTATTATTTTTCTTAGGTTGTGTTTCTGAATCCAGTTTTGGTTGTTCCATATTCTTGTTGATCAAAAGTTATTTCAAACAACTTCATTACTGTGCTGTGTTTAATTTGCATATTAAATTTTAACAGTTCTCCACCTAATTCCTATCTGACATTCTCTTTACTTATGAAGAGCATCTGATTGGAGTGTCACAAAATAAACTAGAAACATTAACTTAGATGTGACAGTTTATTCCTTGTTATCTTTAATTTAAAATTATCTTGAACCTTGTTTTTCAATTCATTTGGCACACAAGGACCAGGTCCATAATGTTTCAGATTAATGTATAAACAGAATTATACTCGCTAGCATGACAGAACTGGAGTTGTAAGAGTTTCCTAATACAACCTTTTATGCTATATTATCAATGTATTTAAATTTTTAGTACAAAATTACTTTTTAAACATTAATAATAAAGTATAAAAACAACAGCAATTTCAAGACTGAATTTCAAATTACTGAATGTAGACAAATACTAAAACTGTTTCAATTTAAGATACTTTGGAAAAATTGTTGTTTGCATTTCATTTTTCTCAAACTCTTGGATGTAGAAATAAACTAGTTTCATTGAGGTTATAATTGTGTGCATGTGGAGGAAATTGAACCAGTTATTTTATATTCTAATAAACTTCAAAAATGCATTTTTAGTAAATCAGTTTATGAAAGTCTACTACCAGGTGAAGAATAACAAATATCTAATTTTGTCTTATTACATGAAGTTTAATTTGTATCCTTAATGTAATTGATGTATTATGGTCCATTACAAGGTGTCTTTTATAAACTGATAAGCAAATATATGTAAATCACTCTTATACATTAGTTATTCATAGTACAAGGTCAGTAATCTATGACCTACATCAAATTGTTTATATACAAATGAGTTTCACATAGGAGATTCCATCAATAGTTAGTCATATTATTATCCAGAAACTGGTTAATACTAAATACATTTTTATCAACTATATGTTTTATTTTTCTGTCAGGGAGGTAGAATATCACTTCTATTAGGTAAGTTTAAATGTATGTTTACAGGTTTGGTACAGTTGACCAATCCAAGATTCAAGTACTAATGTTGATTATAATCACATATTCACAATATATATCTTCAAAGTCTGGCAGGCTTTTAGACAACACTACTAGCCTAGTATATACAGAAATCAGTACACTCATAATATATTTAAATTAGCAATGTCAGCCTAACAAGCCAGAGTTCAGTGTAATATTTGTAGGGAAAAATAAAGTACTCCTGTCTGTATTACAGTTATGTTGCATATCTAAACAAGGAGTTTTAGTATATCTGTATTGTATATTTTATTTTTTAAAAATTAACCTTTAGTAGGCATTGAAGGCTAAAACACACAACGACATGTTGTATGGCTATCTGTGTAAAATTAAGAAAATATGCTTAAACCATCTGTGCATGTAGGTCTAATGATAATTCTATATCTTAAATGAAGAATCTGTATGATCATGACTATACGTGATGAAAAACATACTTGTTTTAAACATGTGATGTTACATGTGTACATCTTAAGCCACTTTGGTTAATCTCTGTTAATATTAACCTTGATACAGTAGTATAAAACATCCATCACACTTTATAGGAAGTTTTTGTGTAACATACTAATGTTTATAAAAATATTCGATATAACAGTTACTTAAATATTTATTACAACATTTATAGTGTACTAAATCAATAACACAAGATCAGTTGCATAAGTTTGTACCCAGAAGGGTGTATAGATATTCTTGTTTTGTGTATATTTTGATCTTTACATTGATAGTTCATAGTTAAATGTCTGTCTGTGACTGAAATTTGCTGAATATTTCAAGAGTGAAGAGTCTGATGTACAGAATAGGTCTGTAAAACAGTAATATTGTTACAAAGTACCAGGAACAAGCAGACTGAACAACTGCACACTTAGATTTCATCTGCAGCACCTCTGAAGTATTTTACAAGTTCAGCCTTGTCAGTGTTCAAAAATAAAGCTTACACGTTCAGTCCTTAAAAACAACCAAGATGTTTAAAAATTTTTTTTACATAATCTTTTGACTAAACAATATAAAACAAAAGCCAGAGTAAATGTACACTTCAATTCACAAACTTTCAAAATTGGAAAAATTACACCTACTACCTCCCCAACACAGAAGTTCTCCAGTCCAACAAGAAACATGATCAACTGAAAGTTTTAAATCTTAAGTGTGGAAAAGGAAGCACATAATCATGTGTTTGATAGTGAAAAACAAGAAGGAAAACCTACATTCTGCTGAATGACAGAACAAAATAATTCTGTCAAGTCTTCAGGCTAACAGAAAACAAGAATTCTGATGGAACTACAAATAAAACTATTATATAATCTGCTTAGTCACAGCAGCTAATCTAAGAATGAATTAAAACATTCTATTTTTCTCTTAATCAAAAACTATTCTTATCTCAAATGTATAAAAATTAATAATTTACTATTACTGCTTCCAACTTCACAAGTTCCTTTTTGTTTCTAATTCCCCAAATGTTACTTTAATTTTACCTAGCCATGATTACTTAACCAATTTAAACTACCTTCTTGAAATGTTAGACTATATTCTAAAGGATACTTTATATAAATTAATTTTGTGTAACTTTATTAGGTAGATAAAACTAATAATAAGAATTAAGTTTGTAATCGCAATTAGAGAAACAAAATAAAGAACCTTCATGAATCTTAATTTAAGTGTTTATTAAGTGTCAAATCCACACCTTAGGAAACCATAAAATGAATCTAATTTAAGTGTTTATTAAGTGTCAAATCCACACCTTAGGAAACCGTAAAATGAATCTAATTTAAGTGTTTATTAAGTATCAAATCCTCACCTTAGGAAACAGTAAAATGAAAACTAGGTGTTAAGAAACCCAAAACCTTAGGAAAAAACTACATATAAATTCTAATGGATAATACAAAGAAACACTTGATTTTCAAATTCTCCATCTGATTTTTTGTTGTTGTTTTATTACTTTAATTATTAACAATATTTAAATAAGATGTGACTTTATTTCCTCTCACCAAAAATTCAGTCTTCTTAACTATAGGGGTTTAAGGTTTATTCAGATAAACCATAACTGTATCTTTAAAGAAAATAAGCAATAACATTAATAAACTAAGATAACATAATGTTTCAGATTCTTTTTTTGTGTATAAATTAGTAGAGTCTGTGATTTGAATTTTTTTTGTATACTTTAAGTTACTTATTTTTATGGCCTGGCATGGCCAGGTGTGTTAAAGCGTTCGACTCGTAATCCGAGCGTTGCGGGTTCGAATCCCGATCGCACCAAACATGCTCGCCCTTTCAGCCGTGGGGGTGTTATTATGTGACGGTCAATCCTACTATTCGTTGATAAAAGAGTAGCCTAAGCGTTGCCTGGTGGTGGGAATTGATGACTAACTGCCTTTCCTCTAGTCTAACCCTACTAAATTAGGGACGGCTAGCACAGGTTACCCTCGAATAGCTTTGTGAGAAACTCAAAAACAAACAATACTTATTTTTACACAACAGACCACAAGAGAAAGGTTATAAGACTACGAATATAGTTTCCTCATAATACAAATAAATAAAGGATATTTTTACATACAAGTCTAAGAAGATATAACTGAAGTATTTTGTTACACGCCATCAACTTAACTTTTTTAAATATTAACAATTAAAATGCCTGGGAAAATACGAAACGTGAGAGTCCAGCCTCCTGGCTACAAAGGTACGATTGCCAATTCTACTATACCACAAATGTTCAAATTACACATTTCTCTTCTAAAAATTTGTATTAAAGCACGAATTTTAAATTATCGGGTGTCATAAGCATTCTCTAGTAACATAGAAAATTTTATTATTGACGAGTAGTTTAAAATTCTTTAGTAAAACAAGGGTTTCAATTAAAGAAGTATTGCCCAAGATCGAAACTGAAACAAACCACCAACAAATCTGTACCAAAACATGTTTAAATTACATACACGTCGACCAAAAATGTATAGTAAAATAAAAAAGTTCAAATTATAAAAGTTTCGTGTAGAAATGTGTATTAAAATGAGAATTTAAATTAAAGATTTGTCGTCAGAAATTTTTAATGAAACAAGGGTTCAAAATTAATGTATTCATGAAAAAATATATTATAAGTCTCTTGTAAAAATTTATATTACAGTGTCGATTTTATTAAAGAGTTGTACGTTAAAAAGACCTCGTCAAAAATATATACACCCATCCCTCGATATGCGGAATAGATGCGATCCATGATAGATAAGTTGTCTGTATAATAAAACCTGTTTTCCCATGTATCATACACACCTGTCGTAAGCACATAAGTCTGGCATGGTCAAATGGTTAGGTCGCTCGACTAGTCCTTTCTGCCGTGGGGTCGATATTTGTGATTCTCAATACCATAATTAGTTAGTAAAATAATAGCCCAAGAGTTGGCGATGGGTGGTGATAACTAGCTGTCTTCCTTCTAGTCTTACCATTTTAAATTAGGGACGGTTAGCGCAGATAGCACTGGTGTAGTTTTGTGCGAAGAAAATAAATAAATAAAACATATTTCATAAAAATTCCATAATTTCATGATAAAATATTAACACCTCCCATACGAAACAGCTGGACTTGTTGATTTGGACTTTTTAAAAAAGAAGAGTCTTTTTAGAAAGGTTTGAAACTATTTTCGAGGTCTTGGTGGCTGGACCAGATCCGAGACTATGTCAGCCCAACATAAGAAGTTATATTGTAAAGAGAAAATAAAACGATGTACCAGTGAAAAATGTTTGAAATATTATAAATGTGTGATGATTAAAGTGTAGTGATTAAGCTACGCAGGGGTCCAGATCACATGAGAGAATAACTTATTGGAAGATATCTTAATCGATATGATTTATCAGTTAATCGTATATCCGTTAATTGATTACTGCATTGACAGCGAAACAAGAAGCAAACTGGTACAATAGTATCGTTATTTTCAAAAAGAGAGATTACAATCACATATAAGAAGCCATTAGATTCAATACTGCCAAAGATTGAAGCAGATGCACGATGCATTGAATCCGCATGGCCACGTGGTTAAAACGCTCGACTCGTAATCTCAGAAATCCCCATCGCACCCAAAAATGTTCGCCCTTTTAGCCGTGGGATCGTTATGAAGGCTCGAACGGTCAGTCCCACTTTTCGTTGGTAAAAGAGTAACCCACGCTTTGTCAATTCTTGGGCTACTCTTTTACCAACGAACAGTGGGATTGACCGTAACTTATAACGCCCCCACGGCTGAAAAGGCGAGCATGTTTGGGGCGACGGAGATGCTAACCTGCGACCCTCGGATTACGAGTCGCACGCCTTAACCCACCTGGCCATGCCGGGCCTTTTATCGAATATCAAAGTCAACGATAAACAAGTTTATTCTGAGTTGATATTGTTGCATAGCGCTTAAGCTGGCTAGTTCGGTTGTTCTCACACCAGTTAGAAGTCCATTTCTTATCGATGATGGTATTTAATGTCCTCGCAAAAATACTTACGTCCGAAGTTATTCACTGGAGTGGAACGATTTGTAATGTTCAAAATCTATAAATGTTCATGGCCCAATTCTGTTGTGTTTTTTTTTTTTTTCGATTATTCGACGTTAATTACAATTATAACTTCATTGGCATATAGCACATTACCTGTAGCTGTTTCGTAATAATACTGCTTCTTTGTCTCGCAGTGCGTCGGTTTTTTTTTATATACCAATCACGAGAGTTTCTAGAATTTTGAACATTGATTTATCGCGTTTCGTAAACAAGTATTGTTAATTCTTGTTTTAAAGAATTCTATACAAATTTGGAGAACAGGCAGGACTTGCGCAAAATACAGTCAATAATATTCATCACATGCAAAAAGAAAAATACACTGAAGCAATCGTTGGCATTAAAATACATGTACAACAGATAATATGTTACACATTTTTACGATGAAGAGTACATATAAGAAGGTTGGTACAATGCTCAATATGGTACCACCATGGTCTAATGTACATAGACTTCATCGCGTCATATTTTCATTAATATTTAATTGTTTTATTTTGTAGTTTTAGAAGTTACTTAGAGATACATTCATCGAAATTACCGGTTTAACAAATTGCACCCCTCTTCTTATTCACTTTCGGCTCAGTAATAAGAGATGTCGGGCTGATTCGTGTGGCAAGTGTTAACATTACTAAAAATAAGACTTAGAAATAATGATAGGTAATAATAATTTTAACATTTACGATTCACTGTGACTTTTGCAGGGAGTTACACGGAGGGAAAGGAAGGAAAAATACATTTACAAACAGTAAACATGGATTACAAATAATAACATCACAAAACCTAATCGCAAGAAGCAAAAATAACAATAACATTTGATAACAAATAAGCTTACAGCTGGATCACAAGTATTCATCATCTAGTAAAATTTAAAACTTATTAGAATGAGATTCAAAATGTCGTAAAAACGATCTTTAAACTTCCGTATAGGAAACTGGTTCCCTAATTATAAATTTCTTCACAACGAATTTCCGTACAATGAATTTCACGATAACGTTTGCTGTTTTCTTTTTGAATTTTCGCGCAAAGCTACTCGAGGGCTATCTGCACTAGCCATCCCTAATTTAGCAGTGTAAGACTGGAGGGAAGACAGCTAGTCATCACAGCCCACCGCCAACTATTGGGCTACTCTGCAAAACTTCAATAAGAACAAAGTTTGAAAAACAAGGACAGCCAAATATTCTATATGAAAAATAAAGATTTTTAATTACAACGGTCTAAACCTCTATAGCAAAACACGAGGTTTAAAGTATTAGGTATTGTTCAAAACTATACAGAAAAACAAAGGTTTAATGAGATGTCTTAAAAATTTATAGAAAAACACGAGTTCTGATTTATTGAGTTTATCCACAAAGCTACGATTGGACAACGATGTTACCAATAAAGCCATGTTAGTAAACAAGTTTCAGAGATATCTAAAACCATAAACTAGAAAGTAAAGTTTGATACAGTAGGTTTTAATTATTACTGTTATTTTATGTTAACAAGAATCATTGCTTAAATCTGTATAATAATATTGAATTAAGTAAGTAGGCAAAATGCATGTATGGTGCTGACACCTACCGTTGAAGTTAGGTATTATTGAGAACGAATTAACTCGTCCGTGGCACTGTGTTACCGATCGGCTTGAACGAGTTATCTCGTCTACGGTACTGAACAGGTTAATAATATATTAAGTTAACAATAAAACACTATCATTTAAATCAGAAAAGAACCTTCGGTTATCACACTAAATTAATAACAAAACACTATCCTATAAACTAGAAAAGAACCTTCGGTAGTTTAGATTTTAATTATTATATTAATATATTAAATTACCAATAAATTACTATTCTATCGACTGAAAAAAGACATTTGGTACAATAGATTTTATTCATATTATTATTATATATCAACTTACCAATAAAACATTTTCCTATGAAGTAGAAAAGAACCTTTCATACAGTAGGTTTTAATCATATTAAGTTAATAAAATACTATCCTGTTAACTAGAAAAGAACCTTTCATACAGTAGGTTTTAATCATATTAAGTTAATAAAATACTATCCTGTTAACTAGAAAAGAACCTTTCCTACAGTAGGTTTTAATCATATTAAGTTAATAAAATACTATCCTGTTAACTAGAAAAGAACCTTTTATACAGTAGGTTTTAATCATATTAAGTTAATAAAATACTATCCTGTTAACTAGAAAAGAACCTTTCATACAGTAGGTTTTAATCATATTAAGTTAATAAAATACTATCCTGTTAACTAGAAAAGAACCTTTCATACAGTAGGTTTTAATCATATTAAGTTAATAAAATACTATCCTGTTAACTAGAAAAGAACCTTTCATACAGTAGGTTTTAATCATATTAAGTTAATAAAATACTATCCTGTTAACTAGAAAAAACCTTTCATACAGTAGGTTTTAATCATATTAAGTTAATAAAATACTATCCTGTTAACTAGAAAAGAACCTTTCATACAGTTGGTTTTAATCATATTTTTATTACATTGTTACGTGTACAAATGTCTATCCCATAAACCAGAAACCCATATAATCATTATATTAAGTTAATAATTAAATACCATCCTATAAGTTACAAAACAATATTTAATACACTATATTTTAACCTACCTATCATTATATTCTAGCCTAGCTGATTTAGATTTTAATTTTGAAATGAATTTTTCTATCCCTATTTGAGTTATTAAAGATATCAATAGCATATTTATATTTTATTAAGGCTTTTATCTTATACCTACCTCTCTACAGTTAAACGAACTTTTAATCCAACATAATAGTAACTAATAAATGAATTGCAAAATTAAAAATTACCCTACTCACAATCAAATGAGCATTTCAATTACCTACCTTGAATCCACGATGCACATTTCTTGTTTATTAAGTGGGAAATTCAAACTGTTTTCAAACATTTTTCTTGGACAAACAGCAGTTTTTGAGCAATAAATCTAGTTTTATAGTTCAATTATGAAACTTTTATCAGGTATTTATAGCAGAATAAAATTATAAAATATTTAATGTGACAATACTTAGCAAAACATTCAACATACTTAACTGTAATTCATAATTCAGTATAATAGTAGATTTTTCTTTGACCAAACAATCTCAAAAATGATTTATACTTTACAGAAAGATTATCGAAATACATAAAAACAAAGGAATAGAAAATATAGCCATCCACGAATTTCATAATTTTATTAAAAAAATAAAATGTTCAATAACCATTTTGAAAACTAATAGTTGTTTAAATACTAGAATAAGTTACATTTGGAACAAAATATTATAAAGATAAGATAAAGTAGAATACAAAGTTTGGTTAGTCGTTATTAAACATTACTCGTTAAATCGTAAATAAATTCAACATATTTTGTGAAGCGTTGAAAGTTCTGACTTTCCATACGAAATTCAAAATGACTAAATAATAAAAAACAAGTAAAAATAGTAAAGACTAAAATGTATTTAACCCGATGAAGGACAGCAGAGTAACTGAATCAGTATTTTGTACTGTTTAACATCTATCAAACGTTGTATATATAACAAAGAAAAGGAAATCCTACATACGAAAAAAAAAAAGTTGGTAGATTTATAGGATAAATCTTGAATATTCCAACAACAACAAAATTCATCAAATAACTAATATATGAAGTTCCTAAATGATTAATGCCTGTAAAGTATCTTACATAGTGATAAAATAACAAGAGCAATACATCATCTCGTGTTTTCAACCAAACCTCCAGACTACAGGAACATAACCAAACGCCATCTGGCATCTTCAAACCGAACCGTTAAACCACAGACATAACGAAACACAATCTTGTATCTTTAACTAAACAATTAAACTTCAGGAAAATTACAACACAACATCTTAAATTTTTAAACAAACCGTAGATTATAAGAACATAATCAGACGCCATCTCATGTCTTCAACCAAAACACAAAACTATAAGAACGTAATTGTACATTATCGTGTTTTAAACAAAACTAATAGACTACATGGGCATGATCGCACACCATTTCTTGTCGCCAAACAAAGCAACAGACAAAAAGAACATAACCAGACGTAATGTCATGTTTTCAATCAAACCACTAGGCTACAGAAACATAATGATGGATCATATCGTGTAGGCTACAGAAACATAATGATGGATCATATCGTGTATGTCACCAAACTATTAGACTTGAGAAACATAACCACACATCATCTAACGTTTTCAACTACACCACGAGACTACAAGAACAAAACTGCATACCAGTTATCTCGTTAAGCAAACCACTAGGCTACATGAACATAACAATACACATTCTTGTGTCTTTAACCAAACAACTAAGCTACAGAAAAACAACAATACAACGGCGTATGCCGGGCTATAGGAATATAACCACAATATGTCTTCTGTCTTTAAGCAAACCTTTATATTATACAATTATAAAGATACACTATCCTAAACTTTAACCAAACCACTATACTACAGGAACACAACCGCACACCATCTTATTTTTAAGCAAACCACAAGACTAAAGAAATATAAACACAATCCATTTATATCTGTCAGAAATCCATTCTAATATAAGAACATGAGAAAACAATCCCGTATTTGTAAGATAGCTATAAGACTACAGGAACATACCCACACACCATCTCACGTAAATAACTAAAACTCAAGAATACACGAACATGATGACACACAATCAAATCATTTTAACCAAACCACTTGACTACAAAATATAAAGATACACCATCTCACGTTTTCAACCACACCACTAGACTATAAAAACGTAACCAAACATCATATAATAGGAACATAACAATATACTATGTCGTGTTTTAAACCGAACCACTAAGAGTTACGAAATCACAACAGGGAG
Source organism: Tachypleus tridentatus (assembly GCF_004210375.1). Classification (NCBI taxonomy): domain Eukaryota; kingdom Metazoa; phylum Arthropoda; class Merostomata; order Xiphosura; family Limulidae; genus Tachypleus; species Tachypleus tridentatus. The sequence continues at coordinate 30,413,613 of NC_134836.1, forward strand.
ATAAGAACACATCATCTTATTTATTCGAAACCACTAAACTGCAGGAACATAATCACACGCGGTCAACTGTCGTCAATCAATTGACAAGACTACAGGAACATAACCACACGTGGTCTGATGCCTTCAACAAAGCTAAAAGACGACAGAACATAATAATGCAACATTTTCTGTCTTTACGCAAACCAACAGACTACAGAAATATAAACACATACCATCTCATGGCTTCAATCAAACCATCAAAGTACAAGAACGTAACAATATACATTCTCGTCTCTTTAACCGAACCAGTAGACTACAGTAATATAACCACGATCCATCTTATATCTTTAACCAAACTTTATAATAGAGAAACATAGCGAAACACCATCTTATATCTTTAATGAAATCACTAGATTGCATTGACAAAGCCACACACACACACATACCTTCACATCAATATAATCACAGCAATATACTAAGGAACATCACCACACACCATCTCGTGTCTTTAATCAAACCATTAGACTACAGGAACACATAACCACCATCTACCTTACCTATTTCAGGAAACAATTATACTATAAGAACATAATAATACCATCTCTTGTGTTTAACCAAACCACGAGAATACAGGATAATAACCACACACAATCTTATGTTTTAACCAAACCATTATAATACACGAACATAAACTACATCATTTTTATCAAACCACTTGACTACAAAAACATAAACAAACACCACCTTACGTTTTCAACCACAACACTAGACTTCAAGAACATATTTAAACAGTCTCTTGTACATTTAACTAAATCACTAGACTAGAAAAAGGTGAAAATACACAATCATATGTCTTTAAACAAACCATTAGACTAGAGGGACATAACCACACATAATCTAATGTTCTAACCAAACCAAAATACTAAATGTATAAAATAGTCACACCGCATCATATGTTTTAACGCAACAAATAGACTAAAGAAACAAAGTCACATACCATCTCAAGTTTTTAACAGAACTACTCATCATGTAATATCTTCAAACAAACCAGAAGACTACAGAAACAAAACCACACACAGTTTGTCTTTAACCAAATAACTTGACGACAGGAACATAACAACATATTACCACGTGTCCTTAACCAAACCACAAGACTACAGGAACACAACAACATACCATCTCTTATCTTCAACCAAACAACTAGACTACAGAGGCATAATCATAAACAATCATATGTTTATAAAGAAACCAATAGACTACAGGAAGATAACCACATACCATACTTTAATAAAATAACCAAATTACAGGAACATAACCACAACACCATCTCATATTTTCAACCAAACAACTACACTAAAGAAAGAAAGACATACACTATCCCATGTCTATAACCAACTTAAAGACCATCTAATGTATACAAAGAAACCACAAGACTACAGGAACATAACCAAACACCATAGCTTGTCTTTAATCAAACCACTTTACTACAGAAATAAAACCACACATCATCTCATGTACTTAACCAAACCACACACCACATAACGTAATCAAACAAACCATTAGAGTACAGGAATATAACCAAACACAATGATATTTTTATACCAATCCACTAGACTACATACAGATAACACATCATTTGTGTCTTTAACAAAATGACCAATCTACAGGACTATAATCCAACATCATCACATGTTTCTTCAACCAAACAACTAGACAACAGGAAGATTTCCACACATCTTCTTATATATTTGACTAAAGAAATAGCCTCGAGAAAGGTAACAACACCATCACATTCTTTTAACCAAACCACTAGACTGCAGGAGTGTAACCATTTATCATTTCTTATCTTTAACCAAACCATTACTCTACAAGGACATAACCTCACACTTGCTTACAGTTTTACTCAAACAACTACACTAGAGAAACTAAGCCACATACAGTCTCATGTCTTTAACCAAACCATTACTCTACAAGGACATAACCTCACACTTGCTTACAGTTTTACTCAAACAACTACACTAGAGAAACTAAGCCACATACAGTCTCATGTCTTTAACCAAACCATTACTCTACAAGGACATAACCTCACACTTGCTTACAGTTTTACTCAAACAACTACACTAGAGAAATTAAGCCACATACAGTCTCATGTCTTTAACTAAACCACTAGACTGCAAGAACACAGTGAAACACCATCACATGTTTTTAACCAAACCAATAGACTATAAAAACAAAACCACACATCATCTCACCTTCTTAACCAAATCACATGACATCTTATGTTTTCAAACAAACAACTAGAGTAGTTGAATGTCTCCAAATACCATCATATATTTTAAACAAACCACTACACTACAGAAAGCTAACAACACGCCATTTATGTCTTTAAGGAAATCACCAAACAACAGGAACATAACAATATATAATCCCATGTTTTTGACAAAACCAATAGACTGCAGGGACATAACACACCATCTTACGTTTGAAATAAAAAACAACTAGTCTACAGGAACATAACCATACACCACCTTATGTCTTTAAGAAAACCACTAGTCGAGAGGAATATAATTTTACACCATCTCACGTTTCTAACTAAACTATTAGATTACAGGAACATAACAGCACACCTTCGCATGTCTTCAACCAAATCACTGACTACGGGAACATAATCACACATATCTTACATCTTAACCAAATCACTAAAGTAAAGGAACACCATACGTCATCTCATGTCTCTAACTAAACTACTAGTGTACGGGAATATTTTTATTGAGGAAAAAAAAAACCATTAAAATAATTTGCAAATAGCTTGGAGTAATAAAATAAGTAACTAATGATTTTGAACATTTAACATCTCGAAGATCTTATTGATAACTTGTATTTTTTATTATAGTTTATTTTAGAACCCAATACAAATCGTATCGTTATCATGTTTGTTATTCATTCCAAAACATTATTAAATTCAGAATATATTTTCAAAAATCTGTGCTGTTTGGATATTGATTCTTTTATTTTATAGTATTTATTCGTTATCAAAATGTCCCTTGAAAGAGAAATCTGAAATCAAATATTTTTTTATTAAATTGATGCTTTACTTTGTTTTTTGTTATTAACCACAGAGCTATACAAAGAGCTTTTACGCTCTGTCAAACCACGGGTATCGAAGCCATATTTCTAGCAGTCTAAGTCCGCAGATATACTGCTATGCTACTGAGGAAAAACTCCAATAAAGCAGTTAATAAGATCCACCGTTAACAGCCTATCATGTGCCTTAAATTGCTATGAGTTTCAATAACATCTAATTAATTAATTTTTTTGTGCATAAGTAATTAGAACAAAGGAATCTGGCTCCCCAGTGGCACAGCGGTACGTTTGCGGGCTCACAACGCTAGAAACCAGTTTGTGATATCTGTAGTGGGCAGAGCACAGATAGCCTATTGTGCAGCTTTGTGTTTAATCCCAAACAATCAATCAATCAAATGACTCTGACGTTCGCGACGACCAAACATTCCACAATAGAGATGTCTTAACATTTCTAATAAATGTGTGTGTTTGTTTTATAAGAATTTTAGTCATATCCGTGAAAGTCACGCATGTTTAAATACAAACTTTAACCTCTTCGCAAATAAATAAATAAAATTCGGGTCCTGGAAGAAGAGTCATCTGTTGGAACTAGTTTGTCGCTGTGATGTAGGTTTTATATGTAAGCGTAACATACTTGAAATAATCGTTCCCTTACACAAGATCTCAGACTAATAATGAGGGTTTACCAGATTGCATCTTCTTAAGACAGCTCCAACAACTATTCAGTCAACACAATAATCTGACATCTGTTTCTACCACATCCTATTTTTATCACATACATACAAGTGCTTGCTATATAAGGGAAGCCATACCCGAATGAGGCACTGTAACTTGATATCTTCCCCTTCTTCCCTCACTTATTTTCCTGTGCACAAATTATGTGTAAATTTAGTAAAAGCTCTCCGCTACAGACTCAGATGTTAGATATTTTAAACAAGTAATACTTCATCTTTGAAAACAAATGATTGACGACTGAGTTTCACGTGCTATACTATGCAGCTAAAAGCGGAAATTACAACAGAAACAAAACAGGACATGTCTGCTTGACACACCCTTTCATACGTCATGAATATAGACATTCTCTAGGTTCTTTTAATTATCTCTAAGTAGTTTACTATATTTGTTTCCATATAATCTCAGCTTAACAATAATAAGCACTTAAGATTAACTGTTCTTTACATCAAGTGTTCTCAAATTGTCAGTCTAGACACCTCTTAAAAAAATGAAAAGGATTTGGGAAAAATCCAACAAATCCTTTATTTGAATATCTTTTTTTCCCTATATTCTTCAAGTTGTGTCACTGAATATATTAAGGTTATGGTAGTGTTAACTAGTAATAAACAGTATTTATATAAGAGTATTGTTATATACTTGAGATCTGATTTTTTTCCCACAATAATATGCCTGGTATGGCCAGGTGGGTTAAGGCGTTCGACTTGTAATCTGAGGGTCACGGGTTCGAATCCCCGTCGCACCAAACATGCTAGCCCTTTCAGCCGTGGGGGCGTTATAATGTTACGGTCAATCCCTCTATTCATTGGTAAAAGAGTAGTCTCAAAGTTGGCGGTGGGTGGTGATGACTATCTGCCTTCCCTCTAGTCTTGCACTGCTAAATTAGGAACGGCTAGCGCAGATGACCCTTGTGTAGTTTTGCGCAAATTTCAAAAACAAATAAACCTACAATAATACATACTCTACTAACTTTTATTTACCTAGAAATAAGCCCCCCAGTGGTTCAGCGGTATATCTGCGGACTTATAACGCTAAAATTCGGGTTTCGACACCCGTGGTGGGCAGAGCACAGATAGCCCATTATGTAGCTTTGTGCTTAATTCAAAACAACAACCTAGAAATAGTTAATTAGTAATTAACTTCATTATAACAGTAATTAACTTCATTCCTTCATTATAACAGTAACTTGTCAGTATTAACTGTGTGGTTATATCGACAATTAAGTAACTGTATATGTCCCTTCGTTACAACAGCATTAAAGGTTTCTCAGTATTAACTATACTACAGGGTATCCCAAAATACATATACCAAAAAGAAAGTTGAATAACATTTGTATTACACGATGCAACACAAATTTTGTTCCTGGATAGTATATGTTATTTTTTAATTGCTTATGTTGTAAAAGTACAGAAAATGACCATTATTCCCTTCAAACATTGCTTTTGTGACCTGGATAATGAAATTTAGAAATTAACCTATTCTCTACGTAAAAACGGGCAAATTTGCACATGTTCATTCACATAAGGTCTGAATAAAACAACATTAATCAAGATTTACATATATTCATACTCAAGTTATATAAAAATGAACAAAAATGTTTAGAAGTGAGTAGTTTTTCGAGATTTGCGACTGTAATGTAAATCACTTTCCCATATCAGTCCCCATATATAGTCTCCCATCATGTTTTTGTTATACGCTCCTTGGTAGCGGCGTTCAAAGTCCAGTATATTTTGGTGGAAGCGCTCGCCTTGCTCCTCTGAGTATGTTCCCATGTTATCCTTGAACTTATCAAAATGAGCGTAAAGGATATGGACTTTCAGGGACATCCTGCAGCCCATTTTGCCATAGTTCTTCACCAGAGCCTCAACCAGTTCCACATAATTTTCTGCCTTGTGATTGCTCAAGAAGCTCCGAACCACTGCGACAAAGCTGCCCCAAGCTTTTATTTCCCTTCCTACTGAGCTTCTTGGGGAATTCTGTGCACTCAGGATCTTCTTTATTTGTGGTCTAACGAAGACTCCAGCTTTGACCTTTGCCTCAGACAGCTTAGAGAATAAGTATCGAAGGTACTTGAAGGCTGCAGACTCCTTATTATGAGCTGTGACAAATTGTTTCATAAGACTCAGTTTTATGTGCAATGGTGGGAACAACACCTTCTGGATGTCCACCAGTGGCTTACACTTGACATTGTGCCTCCCCACAGAGAACCCGGTCCGTTGTGGTCAGTGGTTCCTGTTCTAGTGCGCTGCAGGGTCCCTGCTGTCTCAAAGGCAAAGGTAACAGGGATACTTGGTAAAGCCTCCTTGGAGACCCATCAAGAATGCCACCATTTTGAAGTCTCCAATAATCTCCCAGCCATACTCATCATACTTCAAGGCTTCTAGCAAAGTCTTGACGCTGTTGTATTCCTCTTTGAGGTGCACCGAGTGAGCCAAGGGAAGAGACGGATACTTATTCCCGTTATGGAACAGCACAGCTTTGAGGCTTATGGATGCATCTGGAGAATGCTTGCAGCTTCTTGATAGGTCTGTGTGTTCACTTAGGCAGCTAGAACTAAATTGAAGTGGTGAGCTCCTATAGAAAAGTTCTAGAAAATTCTAAAAGGTTCTTGAAAATTCTCATAAGTTCTACAACATTCTAGAAAATTCTTGAAAAGTTTTCTAAGTTCGAGAAAATTCTCTATCAGTTACTCAGCACTGAATCTACCTATAATGTTCTGGTAAATAGGTAAATTTGAAAATTTCATTATCCAGCTCGCAAAAGCAAAGTTTGAAAAGAAAAATAGGTATTTTACATTTACTTTAGGAATGAACAATTGGGAAATAACACTTTCTGCCTAGAAACAACAAAAAGTAAAAATTTTGTTTCATAGTGTTATTTGAGATAGCAACAAGATATCTTCCGAAGGCTTGTAAATTTTATTGAAACTAATTAATAAACGTTTAAATTTGTTCCATCATTAGTTATTATCAACCTAATTATGAGAATATGTGTTCCAACATAACTGTAGGGACGGATTAGCCAGCATCATGGATACGAAGTTAGATTCCTTGTTTTATGACAGACTTTTATTTCAAAATGAAGATCAAAAGGGGTGAAATCCGGAAAACGTTTCATGAGTTTCCATTTTATAAGCCTTTATGAAATATTTTGTTCAAATTTTGTTGCTATCTCTAATAATAAAATGTTGTTCAACACTCTTTTTGGTATATTCATTTTGGTACACCCTGTGTTATATAAACAACTAGATAGTATTAACTGTAGTTATATAAAAAAAATATGTTTCAGTTGAACAACTTAGAGCGAGATGATTAAAAAAAATTACACATTTCGTCCGTAACAAAGAAGACTTTATCATATATCTGAAGATATACATATTATTGCTGAATAATTAACAATAAAATTATTTTTTATAATACTGTGATATAAGTAGATAAAACAAAATAAACAGGGGTGTATTATTCTCCAAAACCAACAGAACTGAATGAAACTTAATGCAAAAAAAAAAAAAAAAATGTAAACGTGGAAAACTAAGGAAGGACTCAAAACTTGTGTAAAACAAGCGATCAAATCGTTATTGTATACAATTATTCATGGCTAAACTGCACTGGCTGATTTTCCTGTCACGTAAACTGATTGGATACTGGGGTACAAAACTATCAGGCTTCTAAACTTATTAGAACATAAGAAAATGCATATAAAGCATATTTTTGGGTCAGACAAATGTTCTGGAGCAGTTATCTCAAAATCAAAGAATTCTTAGATCAAACCATAATGTGCGCTGTCCAAAACATAAATGAAGGTCCACTCCACATATTTTCTATGAGACATGTAAGGGATTTACCGTTATACGTTTATTTTAATACCTACGTGTGTTTCAGTTTGATAATGTGACGTGTATTGTTGGATGTATGTTGTTTTCGCCTGTTCTCTAAATTTGTAGAAGATTCTTGAGGGTAAGAATCAACAACATTTGTTTTACGAAAACGCTAGCGTGTTTAAATATTGTTAAACGTTCTAGATCTCGTGTAATTCGTATAAAAGCAGCTAGCTGAGAGACAATAATAGATTAATGTTGGTCAGCTATAGCCAGTTAGGCCTCGGAAGCTATAACTGTGATAATCGCCTATTAATTAGAAAACCACAGAATTGGACCAGGTTTACAGATTTTAAAAATTACAGCCTGCTCAACTTCAGTGAATTATCTTTGAACGTCACTATTTCCACAAGAACATTAACTATTTTCGCTCGAAAAAGTTAGCTTGCAACTGGCATGGGGCCAAACAAAAATAGTGTGAAGGTGTATTAACAAACAATTAATTTGCTTTATGTGAATGTCGACAAAAGATTCACATCCAGGCCAGATATAAGACTCAGTATTGTCTGTAAGCCTGTAAAACTTTTATATAAATCATTAGTAAGAACCGTTATTATAAATGTTGTTTTTTATATTCAAATACATTTGTTTTAAGAAATAAAAATGTGTTTATCAATCTTGTTGGCAAATATCATAAATTGCATACATATTAACATTTATTTAACTTCTAACTTAAAATTAAAATTATCAGATGTTTGAAATCTTAATTGGTATTATGCGTAGCATAATAAATCTGAGACCCGTCCGAGATAAAGTATAATATATAACAGAAAGGGTTTCTTGATCGTGCCAGCTTCTTTAAATTGTTTATTTAAATTGCATGGTTCATTAGTTATTTGCTTGATTAATTAGATTGCTTACTTTCATTGAAAGTTTCCTTACATTGTTTATTTACACTCCACGATTCGTCACATTAATGACTTACATTTCTCGGTTTCTTAAGTTGTTTACTTACATTGTTTTATTCCTTACACTGTTTGCTTAAAATTGCATCATTGATTGTACTGTCTACTTACATGGCATGATTTGTCACATTGCTTAGTTCTTTCCGTTGTTTACTTATATTGCATGTTTATTAGTCACATTGTTTGTTTTTTAAACTTTTTTCCTGAAATTATGCCACCTGCTTAACAAGAAGTGTTTCCACTCGTAGATTTTTTCTTATTATTTTCATTACGATAACATTAACTATAACAAAAGTTTTGTTTGTTTTGGAATTTCGCACAAAGCTACTCGAGGGCTATCTGCACTAGCCATCCCTAATTTAGCAGTGTAAGACTAGAGGGAAGGCAGCTAGTCATCACCACCCACCGCCAACTCTTGGGCTACTCTTTTACCAACGAATAAACCGTCAATAAACGATTGACTGTCACATTATAACGCCCCCACGGCTGGAGGGCGAGCATGTTTAGCGCGACGCGGGCACGAACCCGCGACCCTCGGATTACGAGTCGCACGCCTTACGCGCTCGGCCATGCCAGGCCTATTTAAAAAAAAACAACAGAAAATAAACAGTAATTTTCTCTCATTACTAAACATATCTTCAACAACAGCACGTACACCCAATGTGCTCATTGCTTTTTTTGAAGGCGGATACTGTACAGCTATTTCGGAGAATAACAATATCAACAACTAGTGAGACCAAAGTATCCACAATACAGACCTAATTTCATCCCAAAATACATTAAATTATTGTTCAACTACGTAACGTCAAGTTACAAGAATACCATAACTAGTTAAGAACTACTTTTCTACAACACATACTTGATGTCATCGTAATACATAGTATAGATTAGCAACGTAACTTCACGTTACAACAATGTTAATAACTTGTCAGAACAATGTCCGAACAATACAAACCTAATATTATGCTAAATTATATTAAAGTTTTGTGTAACTACGTATCGTATAATTTGAGACATACTAAATCATTTTATTAATCCAACTATTTCCTGATAAAATTCATCAGGACAGATATATGTGTTCGTTCACAAAAGAAATGTGACGTGAGCCTACCCAGGCAGTCGTGGGTTGTTAAGCCTATTTAGCCTCATTTAAAGTATAGTTATATGTAGGCCCTCTTTAATTAAATAATTGGACTCTATAAAATCGACCGCCCCCATGATTCCAAAGATTGTGAGCAGCCGTTTTGTCACAGTAACGTCGAATAAAGTTGGTTCGTAAATGATTCACTCACTTATATCAGTGGTTTTTCAAATGACATTACAATATAGTATTAACCTTATGGTATAGATGGCGCCTAGTTATGGTGACCTTGAGTAGATAAATAGCTGATTGGCTAAAGTTATTAATTCATCATTTTTTCAAATATACATAATTTACTTATGTATAAAGTCATTGCTTAATATTTGAAAGCCAACAGAGACTGCAATAACAACTTCCATTTGAAAGTGACTTAGCTACACAAATCAGAAATAGTAACGTAAATTATAAAATAATGAAGCTAGTACTACTAATATACTGATTAGAAGTTATACGTACGTATGTATAAGATAAAATCTATAACGAATGAATTACGTGAAGAGCCGACAACATATATAATATTTTTCAATATATTTTTTTTCAACATTATCTCAACATTATATATTTTTTAATGTTCTTGGCAAGAAAAACACAGATCTGAAAAAGTTGTTTTTACACATCTCCGATTCGAAATCTACAATGTTAGGCTTAGTAAACCTATCTCTTAATGCAGTTGAACGCTAATTTTTACACATCTATTCTAAATCTACGATGTTAGGCTAACGAAATCTATCTCGTTGCTACAAAGTAATGTACCTTAAAGTGGCACTTTAGTAACAATAAAAGAAAGTCTTCCCGATAACTAGAACAATGTGAAGGTTATTGCTGAAACGTTTGTCAGTACAAATTCTACAATTCCTCGTCATTCTACAAATGGTGGAAGACAGATAGTATACCTTCTTCCATGAAAGAAAGACACATTTCAATTCGCTATTCACTTCCCCCTTCCCTTTCCCCCCAGCCATTGTAGTTCAGCGGTAAACTTAGGAGCTTATAACGTTATAGTTTTGAGTTCTATCCTTGTAATGGATATAGCAAAAATATCTCACAGTGCAGCTATTCATTATAACAAATCAACCAAACCAGTCTGTATGAGTATTAAAACTTTAATTGAATTAAAGTACACATCAACGTAGGTCATTTCCAGGTTAACAAAGAGAATCTGGAAACCAGCCATCTTGAGAATATAGTTTTACATCAAGTTGGTTTCTCGTCGTCATGAACCAAACTGGTCTTGTTTGTTTGTTTGTTTTTTAAATTCGCGCAAAGTTACACGAGGGCTATCTGTGCTGGCCGTCCTTAATTTAGTAGTGTAAGACTACTAGTCATCATCACCCACAAGTTACAAGCTCTTCTCTTACCAACGAAGAGTGGGATTGATCATTACATTATAACGCTCCCACGGCTGAAAGGGCGAACATGTTTGATGTGACGAGAATTCTAACCCGCGAATTATGAGTCGAGCGCCTTAACCACCTGGCCATGTCGATCAGTCTATTCGATAGGTTGCTTCAGAGGTTTAATAATTCAAAAGAAACATTTTTTTGACATGTATTTGTAATTTAGTGTTGAAATTTTAATTAGATTTTGGGGTTAAATAAGAACTCGTAGCACGTTCGAACATTCAATTCGATATTTCTGTCCTTATATTTCAAATACTTTATTAAAAATGAGAACTGAGTATTCATTGGGTCTTCTCAAAACGACTTTTGACATCTACAAAGTCATCGTCAAATGCGATTGCCCGAAATATTATGATCAGAACACGTCGTGTTTTATCTTATTTTCAATTTTCATTGCATATCGAATTTTAAAATTTCATTTTTATGCTTGTTTAATAATTAGTGGTAGTCACTGATCTGTGAAAACTTCGATATTATTTGACTCAAGTGTTTTAAACATATCGTAATCTTGCATGTCACTTAAAAATAACTTGAACATGTTGCTATGGTTACTTCTTTCGTTTTGCGCATGAGTAGTACCGTTCCTTGAATCACGTGAAAATGTTCGAACGTGTGACGTCAAGGGTGTTTGTGTTCACTTTCCTAGGGTTTACGCTCAAGTAACCAGTGTGAAGCGAAATTTACACCGGAAATATTTGCTATAAAAAAAAGAAAGAAAAGAAGCTGCTCAGTTTAATTCTAACTACAGGAGATGCGTCACTTCCCAGAGCTAAAAAGTTGAATAATCTGCTGTAAAGTTACAAAGATGAAGACATAGTTACTTTATCTTACACTGTTTTATCAGTATTGTAGTATGAGGTAAGGATAACGTACTTCTTGAAGATAGAAATCCAGCGCAGCTCCACTGTGACAAAAAGAAAAGACGTCATAATTAAACAGACAATCCTGCTCAAACTAAACTATTTATTTCTCCGAGTTTTTCAACATTACATGATCATGTTGGATTATCGAAAAATTGAATAAGGTTGATATATGTAGAGGAGCGAACAACAAGAAAGAGGTAATTTATTATTAAAGAAGCCTTACTTATACGACAACTCAATCCCAAAATAAACCAATACAAAGGAACACCTTTATACCTATATCAATAAATATAATCAAACATGTAAGCACGCCCTCTACATTCCTACACTCAGTTACACAACCCCCTTCAAACATGTGGTCAGGTATCGGTCAGTTACCTCTTTCTTTCTTTGTGAACCTGATGATGACCGAAGTAGGTCGAAACGTTGTTCGCTTCT